>NW_028151912.1:0-129307 GCF_964638095.1 Poromitra crassiceps | reverse complement strand
CTTGCTCTTGGTCCTGGTCCGCGTGTCTTTTCTTGACGCGGAAAAAAGAACTTAGGTCATAGAATATTTGTCAACTTCTTTCGTAACACGACGCGTTTCGATCCTTGAAGATCTCATCAGGTGTTATCAAGTTGACTGTGATCAAAAAATGTGACTTTGTAGGTCTCCAATGAGGCTTAGTGGAAAAAGAGCTTTTGCAGCGATGCGGTCTGTTCGAGTTTCCCCAGCACAGTGAGCTCATCGCAGAGCGAGCCGCTTCACTGGCCAAAGGGGCGTGGTTAAGCTCCCACCTCAGAGAAAGTATTTTACTCTGGCACCTGTGTACAGCACTTTCTTATATTTTTAACCTCTCTTAAATTTTTCTGATTAGAAAATAAATTACTTTGAATAAAAGTAAGTATGAAACAAAAAGAAATGGTTGAAAAATTCCATTGCTTCGGCATTTGATGGCCTGTTTCAGTTTAGGGGTGCCACCTTGCAAGGTCGGTAGCCTGTCATACCGCCTCTTCCAAATAAACAAGTCCTTGCATATCCCTGTGTGTTTGATTGTGAGCCTGTGCCATGGGCAAATTCACCATGTGGGTGAGTCCCCTGCATCAGGTGAACAATACAAACCACATTTCCCAATTTTTCATCCTGGCATTTAATGGCCTTCATCAAAGTTTGAACACCTCTGAATCACAGGATGCGTAAGTATGTCCCCCACAAGCACCAAGGTACACCCTCATGGTATCCAAACCATGGAGCCCCCATCAATGCTCATGAGGGACTCCTCGTACACCCCATGACCCCAGGGTCAAGACAGTGACACCAGTATAGGGTCTTAAAATTGAGGCATGCTTAGCATGTAATGCCTCCTTGAATCAAATGTTTGAACACCTTTGAATACCAGGATCCGTAAGTGTGTCCCTCACAAACACTCAGGTACACTTTCATGATATCAGGCCGGGTACATCGTGCCACTTTGGGGCAACTAAAGTCTACATACTGAGATCTGATGTAGTCCATCACTGCAACCATGAAGCCCCCAATACTGTTTGAGAGGGACTCCTCGTATATCCTGCATCCGCAGGGTCAACACATTGATGACTAATTTGGGCCTTCAAATTGAGGCATGCTATTATAGTTTTAATCTCCTCCAGTCTAATTGGTCTATGTTGTTCAATTGATTTAGGGTTAGGTCAGGATGACACTTTTCTTTGGGGATAAACTTGGTTAGGTTTAGAGCCCAGATCCAATTAAAACGTGAATTTGGAGGGGTTAAGGTGTGTATTTATAATAGGATGGGGTTAACTAATTGCACTATAAGGTGTTTGGTTAAGCTTAGGCACTAAGGTGGTTGGTTAAGCTTAGGCACCAAAGGGCTTGGTTAGGTTATGGGTTTAAGGGATAGGCAGTGGTTATGTTCATGCAAAATACCTAGGTTAGGTTTAGGCAATTGTGTGACCTTCATAAGCAGTGTTATATTTGGGCTGTATGGCCTTCAAAGTGCTCGACTCGGCTTGATCACTGCTATGACTGTTGCACAAAACACTAGGTTAGGTTTAGGCATTTGCATGACATACATGAACAGTGTTATATATGAGGCTAAATGGCCTTCAAAGTGCTCGACTAGGCCTAGTCACTGTTCATGACTGTTTTGTTTACATTGTGTGCTTTAAAACAAGCATAGTAACAACAACAGTTTTTCCTCCTGGTTACATTGAGGGCCTCTAAAACTATATGTTAAGCCGTGTAACAGGGTATTAATTTAAGGGGCAAAATAACTTAAATCTTAGGAGAGGTTCTAGTTCCATCTAGTGGTTGAGAAAAGGCCTAACATGGCTTCTAGGTGTATGGGTGGGAACCAGACAGGTCTTAATCTGCATGCCAGACATGTCAATGTTATGCAATTATAAAATAGGCATCAATTTGTGGGGACTTGATTGTGGCCTCCCCAGCAAGGTCATGCCGTGACCTTTGCTAGACATGGCTGTGCTATGCAGTTAGTCAGCATCAAAGGTCATGTTATGACCTTTTTAGATGAGGGTCTTCTGTTTCTAAGGTTGTTTAGCAACTTTTGTGTCCACAAAGTAGGTTTAATGATGAATCCACTGCTCTTCACTCAGTCCTACTATGAAGTATGGGCCCTGGGTGATAGGAAACAGGGGCCTGGCCACTCGGCACAATGCTAGGACCTGGCAGTGTTAGGTTTGGGGAAGGGTTTTGCAACCGAAACTAAGCGCTTCGGCCGCTGCGGTCTGTTGCCAGACCACTTGCACTCTCTCGACAGCATTGTCCTGAGCGTCCCATCACCAGGTCCCTGCTCCCTATCTTTAGTCCCATAGGACGGTGACTGGTTACTGAGATGAAGTAAAATGGCTCCCCCTTGCCATTTGATTACAACGCATACTGCGGCTTAAGACTGTGGTATACTCCAATAAGTCATGCCCTCTAAGAAACCAGTTAAATTCTACCCAATGTTGGGCTGTTTCTAAATCAGAGGCCTAAGAGTTGACAAAACACAGTTATTCTGTGTGTTGTGCCAGAGAGGTAGAGGAATAGAATGAGAAGATTGGCTTTTTTTATGTGGATGTACGTCCTTTAAATAAGTGAATGTATCTATCCTTCTTATTGAATGTATCTAAGCCAATGTTCAAGCATTCTTTGGGCTGTATCTTTTGTCCAATGAACATTATCCGCCTGTGTCAAAAACTGCTGGGATGGCAACAGGGGTATTGTTCTGAGCCTCTCTCCAATGATGTGGTTCAAGTATTCAAGCATCTCAGCCGATTGATATGGCAGATGCTGTGAATAATTGACCAACGGGACCCATATTTTTGCCAGGGGGAAGCGCTCTTGGAGAGCTGTGATCGCCTCAATCATCTGTCTGTGCATGGTAGGTCTGTCTATCCAGGCATGGCAATTGATTCCCATAGCCAGGATGACCTTTGTGACCTCTGCACAGACAGTTGTGTGAGTCATGAGGGCTGGAATATGGCCGAAATGGGCACCAGGGTAACTGTCTATTTGCAGTCGTGGGCATTTAAACCTGTGAATGTTGCAGAGGTTCGAATCCCCCAGGATTAACCACTGTGTGTTGGTGGTCAGAACCCAATCCCTGTATTTGTTTGGTGTGGAGGCATGTCTGGTCGGCCTTTGGCTATTGGCAGGGGCCGTACGCCACCTGACTGAGCAGGTGTGTTTGACCTCTGCCCTGTGCACAAGTGTGGCCGAGGGCCCTGGTCCTATTTGTGGTCTCTGGCTATATGCTGCAGAGCTACCAAAATCAGACGAGGGTGTGTCATCGTCAGTCTGGATGTCTCCTGGAGTATCATCCCTGACATTGAGCATTAGCACTGCTGCAGGCCTATGTGGCACTGCTGCTTGTTGTGGGGGCATAGCGTCACCCACAGATGACACTATTGATGCACTCCTGACCTTTTCCTCTATCATGGCCTCTGCTGTCTTGATAGTGTGTGACTGCAGTGAGGCCATAGATGCATTTGCCCATTTCGTTGCTGTTTGAAAAGGCCCATGCCACTGTGAATCTGTCATGTGAGGCATGGTGTTGATTTCAGTTTGCATCCTGGCCAAATAGTGACTCCGCAAACTCCTTATAGTGGCCATTTCCCACTGTCTAGCATGTCCTTCTAAGATCTGATCCAACTCTGGGGTGGGACCAAATGGTCGGACTGCATCCATGAGAGTGTTAGTGATCTTGCTAATCCCTGGTGGGGGGGTGTCCTGAGTCACATAGGCTAAATGGTGAGAGGCCTTTATAATATTTAGCATGACCTTAGCTCTTTTGCTGTGCTCAGGGTCTGACCCCTCCTCTATGTTACCCCCACTGTTGCCTACGCTCCCAGGCCTGTCTTGCCTCTCGGGCGCCTGGTGCTGGTCTGTGGGGGGATGACAGGGATCTGTAGTTTGCCAGTCCCGAGGGCCTGTATACGTGCCCTCCTCTACACTGAGGTGTCTCTGAGTGTCATCGGCTACAGCCACGTTATCTTGTGGTGGATGCCACGGGTAATAGGTCTCGTCCCCCCAGTCTGGGTTATGAGGCTGGGGGTCATCCTTGACTATATCACCCGTGTAGGGTGGCCTACATTTAGTGCAAATAGCTGAGAAGCAGCCACTGCCGTCACACGCATCCTGCAGCCTGGGTGCCGTTGGGGCTCTACCTCTCACTGCTAGGTTTCGTTCTAAGTCTTGTCCTATCAGGGACTCATCCCTATATTCTAATGCCTGGTAGGCATGTTGTTGTTGCCTAGGCTCAATGTTTGACGCCTGGCTGTCGGGAGGCCTCTGTTGCAGTGGATTTGGCTCTGGGCGTATATTGGGGCTTCTGTTGTGCACCCTGGGCGGGTGTGTAGGTACCCTAGACCCCAGGCGTGCGGTAATTTTGTCCCTCCTTTTAGACATGCCTGCCCAGGCCTGTTTGATGCTTTTTAAATGACTGCTATG
Source organism: Poromitra crassiceps (assembly GCF_964638095.1). Taxonomy (NCBI): domain Eukaryota; kingdom Metazoa; phylum Chordata; class Actinopteri; order Beryciformes; family Melamphaidae; genus Poromitra; species Poromitra crassiceps. The sequence goes on along the minus strand of NW_028151912.1, from coordinate 124,861 downwards.
TTGTTTCAGACAGTCTTGATTTTTTTACAGCTCTCAGATTGAGTTTAACTGTGCAGATATTTTTTTGTTGTTGAAATGAGCCTGCCTGGCCTCTAGCTACTCTGTCTTGAAAATCAAAATGGCGTCTCCCCTGTCCTGTGTTGGTTCTAGGTCACAGGGTGCAAACGCATGTCTGAACACAGCACTCCAACGGGTCTTTCTGCCGTTTTTTTCGCCGCTGTGCTTTCTTCTTAGCTCTGAGAAGAGCTTTTCTTGTAGCCCTGAGAAGAGCTTTTTATTCTTCTGGCCCTGATAAGGGCCTTTCTGCTGCTTGCTCTTGGTCCTGGTCCGCGTGTCTTTTCTTGACGCGGAAAAAAGAACTTAGGTCATAGAATATTTGTCAACTTCTTTCGTAACACGACGCGTTTCGATCCTTGAAGATCTCATCAGGTGTTATCAAGTTGACTGTGATCAAAAAATGTGACTTTGTAGGTCTCCAATGAGGCTTAGTGGAAAAAGAGCTTTTGCAGCGATGCGGTCTGTTCGAGTTTCCCCAGCACAGTGAGCTCATCGCAGAGCGAGCCGCTTCACTGGCCAAAGGGGCGTGGTTAAGCTCCCACCTCAGAGAAAGTATTTTACTCTGGCACCTGTGTACAGCACTTTCTTATATTTTTAACCTCTCTTAAATTTTTCTGATTAGAAAATAAATTACTTTGAATAAAAGTAAGTATGAAACAAAAAGAAATGGTTGAAAAATTCCATTGCTTCGGCATTTGATGGCCTGTTTCAGTTTAGGGGTGCCACCTTGCAAGGTCGGTAGCCTGTCATACCGCCTCTTCCAAATAAACAAGTCCTTGCATATCCCTGTGTGTTTGATTGTGAGCCTGTGCCATGGGCAAATTCACCATGTGGGTGAGTCCCCTGCATCAGGTGAACAATACAAACCACATTTCCCAATTTTTCATCCTGGCATTTAATGGCCTTCATCAAAGTTTGAACACCTCTGAATCACAGGATGCGTAAGTATGTCCCCCACAAGCACCAAGGTACACCCTCATGGTATCCAAACCATGGAGCCCCCATCAATGCTCATGAGGGACTCCTCGTACACCCCATGACCCCAGGGTCAAGACAGTGACACCAGTATAGGGTCTTAAAATTGAGGCATGCTTAGCATGTAATGCCTCCTTGAATCAAATGTTTGAACACCTTTGAATACCAGGATCCGTAAGTGTGTCCCTCACAAACACTCAGGTACACTTTCATGATATCAGGCCGGGTACATCGTGCCACTTTGGGGCAACTAAAGTCTACATACTGAGATCTGATGTAGTCCATCACTGCAACCATGAAGCCCCCAATACTGTTTGAGAGGGACTCCTCGTATATCCTGCATCCGCAGGGTCAACACATTGATGACTAATTTGGGCCTTCAAATTGAGGCATGCTATTATAGTTTTAATCTCCTCCAGTCTAATTGGTCTATGTTGTTCAATTGATTTAGGGTTAGGTCAGGATGACACTTTTCTTTGGGGATAAACTTGGTTAGGTTTAGAGCCCAGATCCAATTAAAACGTGAATTTGGAGGGGTTAAGGTGTGTATTTATAATAGGATGGGGTTAACTAATTGCACTATAAGGTGTTTGGTTAAGCTTAGGCACTAAGGTGGTTGGTTAAGCTTAGGCACCAAAGGGCTTGGTTAGGTTATGGGTTTAAGGGATAGGCAGTGGTTATGTTCATGCAAAATACCTAGGTTAGGTTTAGGCAATTGTGTGACCTTCATAAGCAGTGTTATATTTGGGCTGTATGGCCTTCAAAGTGCTCGACTCGGCTTGATCACTGCTATGACTGTTGCACAAAACACTAGGTTAGGTTTAGGCATTTGTATGACATACATGAACAGTGTTATATATGAGGCTAAATGGCCTTCAAAGTGCTCGACTAGGCCTAGTCACTGTTCATGACTGTTTTGTTTACATTGTGTGCTTTAAAACAAGCATAGTAACAACAACAGTTTTTCCTCCTGGTTACATTGAGGGCCTCTAAAACTATATGTTAAGCCGTGTAACAGGGTATTAATTTAAGGGGCAAAATAACTTAAATCTTAGGAGAGGTTCTAGTTCCATCTAGTGGTTGAGAAAAGGCCTAACATGGCTTCTAGGTGTATGGGTGGGAACCAGACAGGTCTTAATCTGCATGCCAGACATGTCAATGTTATGCAATTATAAAATAGGCATCAATTTGTGGGGACTTGATTGTGGCCTCCCCAGCAAGGTCATGCCGTGACCTTTGCTAGACATGGCTGTGCTATGCAGTTAGTCAGCATCAAAGGTCATGTTATGACCTTTTTAGATGAGGGTCTTCTGTTTCTAAGGTTGTTTAGCAACTTTTGTGTCCACAAAGTAGGTTTAATGATGAATCCACTGCTCTTCACTCAGTCCTACTATGAAGTATGGGCCCTGGGTGATAGGAAACAGGGGCCTGGCCACTCGGCACAATGCTAGGACCTGGCAGTGTTAGGTTTGGGGAAGGGTTTTGCAACCGAAACTAAGCGCTTCGGCCGCTGCGGTCTGTTGCCAGACCACTTGCACTCTCTCGACAGCATTGTCCTGAGCGTCCCATCACCAGGTCCCTGCTCCCTATCTTTAGTCCCATAGGACGGTGACTGGTTACTGAGATGAAGTAAAATGGCTCCCCCTTGCCATTTGATTACAACGCATACTGCGGCTTAAGACTGTGGTATACTCCAATAAGTCATGCCCTCTAAGAAACCAGTTAAATTCTACCCAATGTTGGGCTGTTTCTAAATCAGAGGCCTAAGAGTTGACAAAACACAGTTATTCTGTGTGTTGTGCCAGAGAGGTAGAGGAATAGAATGAGAAGATTGGCTTTTTTTATGTGGATGTACGTCCTTTAAATAAGTGAATGTATCTATCCTTCTTATTGAATGTATCTAAGCCAATGTTCAAGCATTCTTTGGGCTGTATCTTTTGTCCAATGAACATTATCCGCCTGTGTCAAAAACTGCTGGGATGGCAACAGGGGTATTGTTCTGAGCCTCTCTCCAATGATGTGGTTCAAGTATTCAAGCATCTCAGCCGATTGATATGGCAGATGCTGTGAATAATTGACCAACGGGACCCATATTTTTGCCAGGGGGAAGCGCTCTTGGAGAGCTGTGATCGCCTCAATCATCTGTCTGTGCATGGTAGGTCTGTCTATCCAGGCATGGCAATTGATTCCCATAGCCAGGATGACCTTTGTGACCTCTGCACAGACAGTTGTGTGAGTCATGAGGGCTGGAATATGGCCGAAATGGGCACCAGGGTAACTGTCTATTTGCAGTCGTGGGCATTTAAACCTGTGAATGTTGCAGAGGTTCGAATCCCCCAGGATTAACCACTGTGTGTTGGTGGTCAGAACCCAATCCCTGTATTTGTTTGGTGTGGAGGCATGTCTGGTCGGCCTTTGGCTATTGGCAGGGGCCGTACGCCACCTGACTGAGCAGGTGTGTTTGACCTCTGCCCTGTGCACAAGTGTGGCCGAGGGCCCTGGTCCTATTTGTGGTCTCTGGCTATATGCTGCAGAGCTACCAAAATCAGACGAGGGTGTGTCATCGTCAGTCTGGATGTCTCCTGGAGTATCATCCCTGACATTGAGCATTAGCACTGCTGCAGGCCTATGTGGCACTGCTGCTTGTTGTGGGGGCATAGCGTCACCCACAGATGACACTATTGATGCACTCCTGACCTTTTCCTCTATCATGGCCTCTGCTGTCTTGATAGTGTGTGACTGCAGTGAGGCCATAGATGCATTTGCCCATTTCGTTGCTGTTTGAAAAGGCCCATGCCACTGTGAATCTGTCATGTGAGGCATGGTGTTGATTTCAGTTTGCATCCTGGCCAAATAGTGACTCCGCAAACTCCTTATAGTGGCCATTTCCCACTGTCTAGCATGTCCTTCTAAGATCTGATCCAACTCTGGGGTGGGACCAAATGGTCGGACTGCATCCATGAGAGTGTTAGTGATCTTGCTAATCCCTGGTGGGGGGGTGTCCTGAGTCACATAGGCTAAATGGTGAGAGGCCTTTATAATATTTAGCATGACCTTAGCTCTTTTGCTGTGCTCAGGGTCTGACCCCTCCTCTATGTTACCCCCACTGTTGCCTACGCTCCCAGGCCTGTCTTGCCTCTCGGGCGCCTGGTGCTGGTCTGTGGGGGGATGACAGGGATCTGTAGTTTGCCAGTCCCGAGGGCCTGTATACGTGCCCTCCTCTACACTGAGGTGTCTCTGAGTGTCATCGGCTACAGCCACGTTATCTTGTGGTGGATGCCACGGGTAATAGGTCTCGTCCCCCCAGTCTGGGTTATGAGGCTGGGGGTCATCCTTGACTATATCACCCGTGTAGGGTGGCCTACATTTAGTGCAAATAGCTGAGAAGCAGCCACTGCCGTCACACGCATCCTGCAGCCTGGGTGCCGTTGGGGCTCTACCTCTCACTGCTAGGTTTCGTTCTAAGTCTTGTCCTATCAGGGACTCATCCCTATATTCTAATGCCTGGTAGGCATGTTGTTGTTGCCTAGGCTCAATGTTTGACGCCTGGCTGTCGGGAGGCCTCTGTTGCAGTGGATTTGGCTCTGGGCGTATATTGGGGCTTCTGTTGTGCACCCTGGGCGGGTGTGTAGGTACCCTAGACCCCAGGCGTGCGGTAATTTTGTCCCTCCTTTTAGACATGCCTGCCCAGGCCTGTTTGATGCTTTTTAAATGACTGCTATGTTGTTTCAGACAGTCTTGATTTTTTTACAGCTCTCAGATTGAGTTTAACTGTGCAGATATTTTTTTGTTGTTGAAATGAGCCTGCCTGGCCTCTAGCTACTCTGTCTTGAAAATCAAAATGGCGTCTCCCCTGTCCTGTGTTGGTTCTAGGTCACAGGGTGCAAACGCATGTCTGAACACAGCACTCCAACGGGTCTTTCTGCCGTTTTTTTCGCCGCTGTGCTTTCTTCTTAGCTCTGAGAAGAGCTTTTCTTGTAGCCCTGAGAAGAGCTTTTTATTCTTCTGGCCCTGATAAGGGCCTTTCTGCTGCTTGCTCTTGGTCCTGGTCCGCGTGTCTTTTCTTGACGCGGAAAAAAGAACTTAGGTCATAGAATATTTGTCAACTTCTTTCGTAACACGACGCGTTTCGATCCTTGAAGATCTCATCAGGTGTTATCAAGTTGACTGTGATCAAAAAATGTGACTTTGTAGGTCTCCAATGAGGCTTAGTGGAAAAAGAGCTTTTGCAGCGATGCGGTCTGTTCGAGTTTCCCCAGCACAGTGAGCTCATCGCAGAGCGAGCCGCTTCACTGGCCAAAGGGGCGTGGTTAAGCTCCCACCTCAGAGAAAGTATTTTACTCTGGCACCTGTGTACAGCACTTTCTTATATTTTTAACCTCTCTTAAATTTTTCTGATTAGAAAATAAATTACTTTGAATAAAAGTAAGTATGAAACAAAAAGAAATGGTTGAAAAATTCCATTGCTTCGGCATTTGATGGCCTGTTTCAGTTTAGGGGTGCCACCTTGCAAGGTCGGTAGCCTGTCATACCGCCTCTTCCAAATAAACAAGTCCTTGCATATCCCTGTGTGTTTGATTGTGAGCCTGTGCCATGGGCAAATTCACCATGTGGGTGAGTCCCCTGCATCAGGTGAACAATACAAACCACATTTCCCAATTTTTCATCCTGGCATTTAATGGCCTTCATCAAAGTTTGAACACCTCTGAATCACAGGATGCGTAAGTATGTCCCCCACAAGCACCAAGGTACACCCTCATGGTATCCAAACCATGGAGCCCCCATCAATGCTCATGAGGGACTCCTCGTACACCCCATGACCCCAGGGTCAAGACAGTGACACCAGTATAGGGTCTTAAAATTGAGGCATGCTTAGCATGTAATGCCTCCTTGAATCAAATGTTTGAACACCTTTGAATACCAGGATCCGTAAGTGTGTCCCTCACAAACACTCAGGTACACTTTCATGATATCAGGCCGGGTACATCGTGCCACTTTGGGGCAACTAAAGTCTACATACTGAGATCTGATGTAGTCCATCACTGCAACCATGAAGCCCCCAATACTGTTTGAGAGGGACTCCTCGTATATCCTGCATCCGCAGGGTCAACACATTGATGACTAATTTGGGCCTTCAAATTGAGGCATGCTATTATAGTTTTAATCTCCTCCAGTCTAATTGGTCTATGTTGTTCAATTGATTTAGGGTTAGGTCAGGATGACACTTTTCTTTGGGGATAAACTTGGTTAGGTTTAGAGCCCAGATCCAATTAAAACGTGAATTTGGAGGGGTTAAGGTGTGTATTTATAATAGGATGGGGTTAACTAATTGCACTATAAGGTGTTTGGTTAAGCTTAGGCACTAAGGTGGTTGGTTAAGCTTAGGCACCAAAGGGCTTGGTTAGGTTATGGGTTTAAGGGATAGGCAGTGGTTATGTTCATGCAAAATACCTAGGTTAGGTTTAGGCAATTGTGTGACCTTCATAAGCAGTGTTATATTTGGGCTGTATGGCCTTCAAAGTGCTCGACTCGGCTTGATCACTGCTATGACTGTTGCACAAAACACTAGGTTAGGTTTAGGCATTTGCATGACATACATGAACAGTGTTATATATGAGGCTAAATGGCCTTCAAAGTGCTCGACTAGGCCTAGTCACTGTTCATGACTGTTTTGTTTACATTGTGTGCTTTAAAACAAGCATAGTAACAACAACAGTTTTTCCTCCTGGTTACATTGAGGGCCTCTAAAACTATATGTTAAGCCGTGTAACAGGGTATTAATTTAAGGGGCAAAATAACTTAAATCTTAGGAGAGGTTCTAGTTCCATCTAGTGGTTGAGAAAAGGCCTAACATGGCTTCTAGGTGTATGGGTGGGAACCAGACAGGTCTTAATCTGCATGCCAGACATGTCAATGTTATGCAATTATAAAATAGGCATCAATTTGTGGGGACTTGATTGTGGCCTCCCCAGCAAGGTCATGCCGTGACCTTTGCTAGACATGGCTGTGCTATGCAGTTAGTCAGCATCAAAGGTCATGTTATGACCTTTTTAGATGAGGGTCTTCTGTTTCTAAGGTTGTTTAGCAACTTTTGTGTCCACAAAGTAGGTTTAATGATGAATCCACTGCTCTTCACTCAGTCCTACTATGAAGTATGGGCCCTGGGTGATAGGAAACAGGGGCCTGGCCACTCGGCACAATGCTAGGACCTGGCAGTGTTAGGTTTGGGGAAGGGTTTTGCAACCGAAACTAAGCGCTTCGGCCGCTGCGGTCTGTTGCCAGACCACTTGCACTCTCTCGACAGCATTGTCCTGAGCGTCCCATCACCAGGTCCCTGCTCCCTATCTTTAGTCCCATAGGACGGTGACTGGTTACTGAGATGAAGTAAAATGGCTCCCCCTTGCCATTTGATTACAACGCATACTGCGGCTTAAGACTGTGGTATACTCCAATAAGTCATGCCCTCTAAGAAACCAGTTAAATTCTACCCAATGTTGGGCTGTTTCTAAATCAGAGGCCTAAGAGTTGACAAAACACAGTTATTCTGTGTGTTGTGCCAGAGAGGTAGAGGAATAGAATGAGAAGATTGGCTTTTTTTATGTGGATGTACGTCCTTTAAATAAGTGAATGTATCTATCCTTCTTATTGAATGTATCTAAGCCAATGTTCAAGCATTCTTTGGGCTGTATCTTTTGTCCAATGAACATTATCCGCCTGTGTCAAAAACTGCTGGGATGGCAACAGGGGTATTGTTCTGAGCCTCTCTCCAATGATGTGGTTCAAGTATTCAAGCATCTCAGCCGATTGATATGGCAGATGCTGTGAATAATTGACCAACGGGACCCATATTTTTGCCAGGGGGAAGCGCTCTTGGAGAGCTGTGATCGCCTCAATCATCTGTCTGTGCATGGTAGGTCTGTCTATCCAGGCATGGCAATTGATTCCCATAGCCAGGATGACCTTTGTGACCTCTGCACAGACAGTTGTGTGAGTCATGAGGGCTGGAATATGGCCGAAATGGGCACCAGGGTAACTGTCTATTTGCAGTCGTGGGCATTTAAACCTGTGAATGTTGCAGAGGTTCGAATCCCCCAGGATTAACCACTGTGTGTTGGTGGTCAGAACCCAATCCCTGTATTTGTTTGGTGTGGAGGCATGTCTGGTCGGCCTTTGGCTATTGGCAGGGGCCGTACGCCACCTGACTGAGCAGGTGTGTTTGACCTCTGCCCTGTGCACAAGTGTGGCCGAGGGCCCTGGTCCTATTTGTGGTCTCTGGCTATATGCTGCAGAGCTACCAAAATCAGACGAGGGTGTGTCATCGTCAGTCTGGATGTCTCCTGGAGTATCATCCCTGACATTGAGCATTAGCACTGCTGCAGGCCTATGTGGCACTGCTGCTTGTTGTGGGGGCATAGCGTCACCCACAGATGACACTATTGATGCACTCCTGACCTTTTCCTCTATCATGGCCTCTGCTGTCTTGATAGTGTGTGACTGCAGTGAGGCCATAGATGCATTTGCCCATTTCGTTGCTGTTTGAAAAGGCCCATGCCACTGTGAATCTGTCATGTGAGGCATGGTGTTGATTTCAGTTTGCATCCTGGCCAAATAGTGACTCCGCAAACTCCTTATAGTGGCCATTTCCCACTGTCTAGCATGTCCTTCTAAGATCTGATCCAACTCTGGGGTGGGACCAAATGGTCGGACTGCATCCATGAGAGTGTTAGTGATCTTGCTAATCCCTGGTGGGGGGGTGTCCTGAGTCACATAGGCTAAATGGTGAGAGGCCTTTATAATATTTAGCATGACCTTAGCTCTTTTGCTGTGCTCAGGGTCTGACCCCTCCTCTATGTTACCCCCACTGTTGCCTACGCTCCCAGGCCTGTCTTGCCTCTCGGGCGCCTGGTGCTGGTCTGTGGGGGGATGACAGGGATCTGTAGTTTGCCAGTCCCGAGGGCCTGTATACGTGCCCTCCTCTACACTGAGGTGTCTCTGAGTGTCATCGGCTACAGCCACGTTATCTTGTGGTGGATGCCACGGGTAATAGGTCTCGTCCCCCCAGTCTGGGTTATGAGGCTGGGGGTCATCCTTGACTATATCACCCGTGTAGGGTGGCCTACATTTAGTGCAAATAGCTGAGAAGCAGCCACTGCCGTCACACGCATCCTGCAGCCTGGGTGCCGTTGGGGCTCTACCTCTCACTGCTAGGTTTCGTTCTAAGTCTTGTCCTATCAGGGACTCATCCCTATATTCTAATGCCTGGTAGGCATGTTGTTGTTGCCTAGGCTCAATGTTTGACGCCTGGCTGTCGGGAGGCCTCTGTTGCAGTGGATTTGGCTCTGGGCGTATATTGGGGCTTCTGTTGTGCACCCTGGGCGGGTGTGTAGGTACCCTAGACCCCAGGCGTGCGGTAATTTTGTCCCTCCTTTTAGACATGCCTGCCCAGGCCTGTTTGATGCTTTTTAAATGACTGCTATGTTGTTTCAGACAGTCTTGATTTTTTTACAGCTCTCAGATTGAGTTTAACTGTGCAGATATTTTTTTGTTGTTGAAATGAGCCTGCCTGGCCTCTAGCTACTCTGTCTTGAAAATCAAAATGGCGTCTCCCCTGTCCTGTGTTGGTTCTAGGTCACAGGGTGCAAACGCATGTCTGAACACAGCACTCCAACGGGTCTTTCTGCCGTTTTTTTCGCCGCTGTGCTTTCTTCTTAGCTCTGAGAAGAGCTTTTCTTGTAGCCCTGAGAAGAGCTTTTTATTCTTCTGGCCCTGATAAGGGCCTTTCTGCTGCTTGCTCTTGGTCCTGGTCCGCGTGTCTTTTCTTGACGCGGAAAAAAGAACTTAGGTCATAGAATATTTGTCAACTTCTTTCGTAACACGACGCGTTTCGATCCTTGAAGATCTCATCAGGTGTTATCAAGTTGACTGTGATCAAAAAATGTGACTTTGTAGGTCTCCAATGAGGCTTAGTGGAAAAAGAGCTTTTGCAGCGATGCGGTCTGTTCGAGTTTCCCCAGCACAGTGAGCTCATCGCAGAGCGAGCCGCTTCACTGGCCAAAGGGGCGTGGTTAAGCTCCCACCTCAGAGAAAGTATTTTACTCTGGCACCTGTGTACAGCACTTTCTTATATTTTTAACCTCTCTTAAATTTTTCTGATTAGAAAATAAATTACTTTGAATAAAAGTAAGTATGAAACAAAAAGAAATGGTTGAAAAATTCCATTGCTTCGGCATTTGATGGCCTGTTTCGGTTTAGGGGTGCCACCTTGCAAGGTCGGTAGCCTGTCATACCGCCTCTTCCAAATAAACAAGTCCTTGCATATCCCTGTGTGTTTGATTGTGAGCCTGTGCCATGGGCAATTTCACCATGTGGGTGAGTCCCCTGCATCAGGTGAACAATACAAACCACATTTCCCAATTTTTCATCCTGGCATTTAATGGCCTTCATCAAAGTTTGAACACCTCTGAATCACAGGATGCGTAAGTATGTCCCCCACAAGCACCAAGGTACACCCTCATGGTATCCAAACCATGGAGCCCCCATCAATGCTCATGAGGGACTCCTCGTACACCCCATGACCCCAGGGTCAAGACAGTGACACCAGTATAGGGTCTTAAAATTGAGGCATGCTTAGCATGTAATGCCTCCTTGAATCAAATGTTTGAACACCTTTGAATACCAGGATCCGTAAGTGTGTCCCTCACAAACACTCAGGTACACTTTCATGATATCAGGCCGGGTACATCGTGCCACTTTGGGGCAACTAAAGTCTACATACTGAGATCTGATGTAGTCCATCACTGCAACCATGAAGCCCCCAATACTGTTTGAGAGGGACTCCTCGTATATCCTGCATCCGCAGGGTCAACACATTGATGACTAATTTGGGCCTTCAAATTGAGGCATGCTATTATAATTTTAATCTCCTCCAGTCTAATTGGTCTATGTTGTTCAATTGATTTAGGGTTAGGTCAGGATGACACTTTTCTTTGGGGATAAACTTGGTTAGGTTTAGAGCCCAGATCCAATTAAAACGTGAATTTGGAGGGGTTAAGGTGTGTATTTATAATAGGATGGGGTTAACTAATTGCACTATAAGGTGTTTGGTTAAGCTTAGGCACTAAGGTGGTTGGTTAAGCTTAGGCACCAAAGGGCTTGGTTAGGTTATGGGTTTAAGGGATAGGCAGTGGTTATGTTCATGCAAAATACCTAGGTTAGGTTTAGGCAATTGTGTGACCTTCATAAGCAGTGTTATATTTGGGCTGTATGGCCTTCAAAGTGCTCGACTCGGCTTGATCACTGCTATGACTGTTGCACAAAACACTAGGTTAGGTTTAGGCATTTGCATGACATACATGAACAGTGTTATATATGAGGCTAAATGGCCTTCAAAGTGCTCGACTAGGCCTAGTCACTGTTCATGACTGTTTTGTTTACATTGTGTGCTTTAAAACAAGCATAGTAACAACAACAGTTTTTCCTCCTGGTTACATTGAGGGCCTCTAAAACTATATGTTAAGCCGTGTAACAGGGTATTAATTTAAGGGGCAAAATAACTTAAATCTTAGGAGAGGTTCTAGTTCCATCTAGTGGTTGAGAAAAGGCCTAACATGGCTTCTAGGTGTATGGGTGGGAACCAGACAGGTCTTAATCTGCATGCCAGACATGTCAATGTTATGCAATTATAAAATAGGCATCAATTTGTGGGGACTTGATTGTGGCCTCCCCAGCAAGGTCATGCCGTGACCTTTGCTAGACATGGCTGTGCTATGCAGTTAGTCAGCATCAAAGGTCATGTTATGACCTTTTTAGATGAGGGTCTTCTGTTTCTAAGGTTGTTTAGCAACTTTTGTGTCCACAAAGTAGGTTTAATGATGAATCCACTGCTCTTCACTCAGTCCTACTATGAAGTATGGGCCCTGGGTGATAGGAAACAGGGGCCTGGCCACTCGGCACAATGCTAGGACCTGGCAGTGTTAGGTTTGGGGAAGGGTTTTGCAACCGAAACTAAGCGCTTCGGCCGCTGCGGTCTGTTGCCAGACCACTTGCACTCTCTCGACAGCATTGTCCTGAGCGTCCCATCACCAGGTCCCTGCTCCCTATCTTTAGTCCCATAGGACGGTGACTGGTTACTGAGATGAAGTAAAATGGCTCCCCCTTGCCATTTGATTACAACGCATACTGCGGCTTAAGACTGTGGTATACTCCAATAAGTCATGCCCTCTAAGAAACCAGTTAAATTCTACCCAATGTTGGGCTGTTTCTAAATCAGAGGCCTAAGAGTTGACAAAACACAGTTATTCTGTGTGTTGTGCCAGAGAGGTAGAGAAATCATTGAATGTGTCTGAGCCAATGCTCTAACATTCTTTGAGCTGTCCCCCTTGTCCAATAAATGTTGTTTCCCTGTGTCACAAATTGGTGAGTTGGCAAGAGGGGTATAGCTCTCATTCTCTTTCTTATGATGTGGTTCAGGTATTCAAGCATCCCAATTGACTGATATGGCAGATGCTCTGAATAGCTGACCATTGGCACCCATATTTTTGCCAGGGGGAACCGCCCTTGTAGGGCTGTGACCGCTTCAACCATGTATCTGCACAGGGTAGATCTGTCTGTCCAAGTACGGCAATTAAATCCCATAGCTAGGATGACCTTTGTGACCTCTGTGTAGACAGTTGTATTGGTCATGAGAGCAGGAATGTGGCCAAAGTGGGCATCAGGATAACTATCTATCTGTAGTTGGGGGCATCTAAACCTGCGGATGTTTCTAAGGTTAGAATCCCCTAGGATTAACCACTCTGTGGTAGTGGTCAAAACCCAATCCCTGTGTATGGAGGCATGTCTGGTTGGCCATTGACACTTGGTCAATTGGTCCTGTATACGCCACTGCCGTATTAGTTCAACTAAACAGGTATGTCTGGCCTCTGCTCCTGTTATGGGAGAGGTCAAAGATCCTGGCCCTACTTCTAGTCTCTGGTCAAGTCCTCCAGAGCTATCCACTTCAGGCTGGCTAGTTTGTAAGGGCGTGTCATGGTCAGGATGGAAATCCAAGTGGGATAATCCTCTGACATTAAGCATTATAATTAATGCAGGCTTGTATGCTCCATTCAATGCTGCTCGCTGTTGTGGCATTGCTTGTCCCACATACAACGTTGTGGCCAGTGCATACCAGACTTTTGCCTCAATCATGGTCTCTGCTGTTTTGATAGTATTAAACTGCAGATTGGCCAGAGTTCTCTTTGCCCATTTTCTTGCTGTTAGAAAGGGCCCATGCCACTCTATTGCAGTCATGCTGGGCATGGTGTTTATTTCAGTCTGCATCATAGTCAGATAGTGACTACGTAGACTCTTTACTATGGCCATTTCCCACTCTCTTATATGTTCCTCTAAGATCTGCTTCAATTCTGGAGTAAGACTAAATGGTCTAATTAACTCCATCAGGGTTTGAAGGATCTTTTTGAACCCTGGTGGAGGAGTATCCTGACTGAAATTGGCTAAATAGTGTGTTGCCCTTATCACTTTCAGCATCAGTTTTGCTCTACCCTTATGTTCTGGGTCTAATAACTCCTCATTATAATCCCCACTGATCACTATGCTACCAGGTGTGTCTGATCGTTCAGGTGACTGGTGCTGATCTGAGTTGGGGAGATGACAGGGATCTGTTCTTTGCCAGTCCCAAGGACTCATTTGATTGTCCTCCTCCGCACTGGAAGTGTCATCAACTGGAATCACAATCTCTTGTTGTGGTAACTGCCACAGATGTAGGATCTCCTCCCCCCAGTCCTCTGACTGGGGGTCGTCCTTGATCATAACCCCTGTGTGTGGTGGCGTACAGTTTTTGCAGATAATTGAATCATATTCACTGCCATCACATGCAGTTTCCAGTCTGGGTGCCACACCTCTCTTTGTCAGTTGTTGTTCTAGTTCCTGTCCTGACAGGGACTCATCTCTACCATATTCCAATTCCCTGTAGGCACTGTATTGTTGTCGCCAAGGTTCAATGTTTGATGCTTGGCTATTGGGAGGCCTCTGTTGCAGTGGATTTGGCACTGGGCATATGTCTGGGTTTGTAATATGCACCCTGGGCGGGTGTATGACTACCCTAGACCCCAGGTGTGTAGCAGATTCCTCCCCGCTCCCAGACATATCTGTCCAGGCACTTTGATGCTGTGTATTTGACTGCTCTTTTTAGGTGTTCTACAGACAGTCAGTTGTTTTTTTCATGCATTTGTTGCTGAATTTTATTTCAACCCGATGGTTTAATTCAGTTTATATTGCCACGTTTTATTCTTCTGGCCCTGATAAGGGCCTTTCTGCTGCTTGCTCTTGGTCCTGGTCCGCGTGTCTTTTCTTGACGCGGAAAAAAGAACTTAGGTCATAGAATATTTGTCAACTTCTTTCGTAACACGACGCGTTTCGATCCTTGAAGATCTCATCAGGTGTTATCAAGTTGACTGTGATCAAAAAATGTGACTTTGTAGGTCTCCAATGAGGCTTAGTGGAAAAAGAGCTTTTGCAGCGATGCGGTCTGTTCGAGTTTCCCCAGCACAGTGAGCTCATCGCAGAGCGAGCCGCTTCACTGGCCAAAGGGGCGTGGTTAAGCTCCCACCTCAGAGAAAGTATTTTACTCTGGCACCTGTGTACAGCACTTTCTTATATTTTTAACCTCTCTTAAATTTTTCTGATTAGAAAATAAATTACTTTGAATAAAAGTAAGTATGAAACAAAAAGAAATGGTTGAAAAATTCCATTGCTTCGGCATTTGATGGCCTGTTTCGGTTTAGGGGTGCCACCTTGCAAGGTCGGTAGCCTGTCATACCGCCTCTTCCAAATAAACAAGTCCTTGCATATCCCTGTGTGTTTGATTGTGAGCCTGTGCCATGGGCAATTTCACCATGTGGGTGAGTCCCCTGCATCAGGTGAACAATACAAACCACATTTCCCAATTTTTCATCCTGGCATTTAATGGCCTTCATCAAAGTTTGAACACCTCTGAATCACAGGATGCGTAAGTATGTCCCCCACAAGCACCAAGGTACACCCTCATGGTATCCAAACCATGGAGCCCCCATCAATGCTCATGAGGGACTCCTCGTACACCCCATGACCCCAGGGTCAAGACAGTGACACCAGTATAGGGTCTTAAAATTGAGGCATGCTTAGCATGTAATGCCTCCTTGAATCAAATGTTTGAACACCTTTGAATACCAGGATCCGTAAGTGTGTCCCTCACAAACACTCAGGTACACTTTCACGACATCAGGCCGGGTACATCGTGCCACTTTGGGGCAACTAAAGTCTACATACTGAGATCTGATGTAGTCCATCACTGCAACCATGAAGCCCCCAATACTGTTTGAGAGGGACTCCTCGTATATCCTGCATCCGCAGGGTCAACACATTGATGACTAATTTGGGCCTTCAAATTGAGGCATGCTATTATAATTTTAATCTCCTCCAGTCTAATTGGTCTATGTTGTTCAATTGATTTAGGGTTAGGTCAGGATGACACTTTTCTTTGGGGATAAACTTGGTTAGGTTTAGAGCCCAGATCCAATTAAAACGTGAATTTGGAGGGGTTAAGGTGTGTATTTATAATAGGATGGGGTTAACTAATTGCACTATAAGGTGTTTGGTTAAGCTTAGGCACTAAGGTGGTTGGTTAAGCTTAGGCACCAAAGGGCTTGGTTAGGTTATGGGTTTAAGGGATAGGCAGTGGTTATGTTCATGCAAAATACCTAGGTTAGGTTTAGGCAATTGTGTGACCTTCATAAGCAGTGTTATATTTGGGCTGTATGGCCTTCAAAGTGCTCGACTCGGCTTGATCACTGCTATGACTGTTGCACAAAACACTAGGTTAGGTTTAGGCATTTGCATGACATACATGAACAGTGTTATATATGAGGCTAAATGGCCTTCAAAGTGCTCGACTAGGCCTAGTCACTGTTCATGACTGTTTTGTTTACATTGTGTGCTTTAAAACAAGCATAGTAACAACAACAGTTTTTCCTCCTGGTTACATTGAGGGCCTCTAAAACTATATGTTAAGCCGTGTAACAGGGTATTAATTTAAGGGGCAAAATAACTTAAATCTTAGGAGAGGTTCTAGTTCCATCTAGTGGTTGAGAAAAGGCCTAACATGGCTTCTAGGTGTATGGGTGGGAACCAGACAGGTCTTAATCTGCATGCCAGACATGTCAATGTTATGCAATTATAAAATAGGCATCAATTTGTGGGGACTTGATTGTGGCCTCCCCAGCAAGGTCATGCCGTGACCTTTGCTAGACATGGCTGTGCTATGCAGTTAGTCAGCATCAAAGGTCATGTTATGACCTTTTTAGATGAGGGTCTTCTGTTTCTAAGGTTGTTTAGCAACTTTTGTGTCCACAAAGTAGGTTTAATGATGAATCCACTGCTCTTCACTCAGTCCTACTATGAAGTATGGGCCCTGGGTGATAGGAAACAGGGGCCTGGCCACTCGGCACAATGCTAGGACCTGGCAGTGTTAGGTTTGGGGAAGGGTTTTGCAACCGAAACTAAGCGCTTCGGCCGCTGCGGTCTGTTGCCAGACCACTTGCACTCTCTCGACAGCATTGTCCTGAGCGTCCCATCACCAGGTCCCTGCTCCCTATCTTTAGTCCCATAGGACGGTGACTGGTTACTGAGATGAAGTAAAATGGCTCCCCCTTGCCATTTGATTACAACGCATACTGCGGCTTAAGACTGTGGTATACTCCAATAAGTCATGCCCTCTAAGAAACCAGTTAAATTCTACCCAATGTTGGGCTGTTTCTAAATCAGAGGCCTAAGAGTTGACAAAACACAGTTATTCTGTGTGTTGTGCCAGAGAGGTAGAGAAATCATTGAATGTGTCTGAGCCAATGCTCTAACATTCTTTGAGCTGTCCCCCTTGTCCAATAAATGTTGTTTCCCTGTGTCACAAATTGGTGAGTTGGCAAGAGGGGTATAGCTCTCATTCTCTTTCTTATGATGTGGTTCAGGTATTCAAGCATCCCAATTGACTGATATGGCAGATGCTCTGAATAGCTGACCATTGGCACCCATATTTTTGCCAGGGGGAACCGCCCTTGTAGGGCTGTGACCGCTTCAACCATGTATCTGCACAGGGTAGATCTGTCTGTCCAAGTACGGCAATTAAATCCCATAGCTAGGATGACCTTTGTGACCTCTGTGTAGACAGTTGTATTGGTCATGAGAGCAGGAATGTGGCCAAAGTGGGCATCAGGATAACTATCTATCTGTAGTTGGGGGCATCTAAACCTGCGGATGTTTCTAAGGTTAGAATCCCCTAGGATTAACCACTCTGTGGTAGTGGTCAAAACCCAATCCCTGTGTATGGAGGCATGTCTGGTTGGCCATTGACACTTGGTCAATTGGTCCTGTATACGCCACTGCCGTATTAGTTCAACTAAACAGGTATGTCTGGCCTCTGCTCCTGTTATGGGAGAGGTCAAAGATCCTGGCCCTACTTCTAGTCTCTGGTCAAGTCCTCCAGAGCTATCCACTTCAGGCTGGCTAGTTTGTAAGGGCGTGTCATGGTCAGGATGGAAATCCAAGTGGGATAATCCTCTGACATTAAGCATTATAATTAATGCAGGCTTGTATGCTCCATTCAATGCTGCTCGCTGTTGTGGCATTGCTTGTCCCACATACAACGTTGTGGCCAGTGCATACCAGACTTTTGCCTCAATCATGGTCTCTGCTGTTTTGATAGTATTAAACTGCAGATTGGCCAGAGTTCTCTTTGCCCATTTTCTTGCTGTTAGAAAGGGCCCATGCCACTCTATTGCAGTCATGCTGGGCATGGTGTTTATTTCAGTCTGCATCATAGTCAGATAGTGACTACGTAGACTCTTTACTATGGCCATTTCCCACTCTCTTATATGTTCCTCTAAGATCTGCTTCAATTCTGGAGTAAGACTAAATGGTCTAATTAACTCCATCAGGGTTTGAAGGATCTTTTTGAACCCTGGTGGAGGAGTATCCTGACTGAAATTGGCTAAATAGTGTGTTGCCCTTATCACTTTCAGCATCAGTTTTGCTCTACCCTTATGTTCTGGGTCTAATAACTCCTCATTATAATCCCCACTGATCACTATGCTACCAGGTGTGTCTGATCGTTCAGGTGACTGGTGCTGATCTGAGTTGGGGAGATGACAGGGATCTGTTCTTTGCCAGTCCCAAGGACTCATTTGATTGTCCTCCTCCGCACTGGAAGTGTCATCAACTGGAATCACAATCTCTTGTTGTGGTAACTGCCACAGATGTAGGATCTCCTCCCCCCAGTCCTCTGACTGGGGGTCGTCCTTGATCATAACCCCTGTGTGTGGTGGCGTACAGTTTTTGCAGATAATTGAATCATATTCACTGCCATCACATGCAGTTTCCAGTCTGGGTGCCACACCTCTCTTTGTCAGTTGTTGTTCTAGTTCCTGTCCTGACAGGGACTCATCTCTACCATATTCCAATTCCCTGTAGGCACTGTATTGTTGTCGCCAAGGTTCAATGTTTGATGCTTGGCTATTGGGAGGCCTCTGTTGCAGTGGATTTGGCACTGGGCATATGTCTGGGTTTGTAATATGCACCCTGGGCGGGTGTATGACTACCCTAGACCCCAGGTGTGTAGCAGATTCCTCCCCGCTCCCAGACATATCTGTCCAGGCACTTTGATGCTGTGTATTTGACTGCTCTTTTTAGGTGTTCTACAGACAGTCAGTTGTTTTTTTCATGCATTTGTTGCTGAATTTTATTTCAACCCGATGGTTTAATTCAGTTTATATTGCCACGTTTTATTCTTCTGGCCCTGATAAGGGCCTTTCTGCTGCTTGCTCTTGGTCCTGGTCCGCGTGTCTTTTCTTGACGCGGAAAAAAGAACTTAGGTCATAGAATATTTGTCAACTTCTTTCGTAACACGACGCGTTTCGATCCTTGAAGATCTCATCAGGTGTTATCAAGTTGACTGTGATCAAAAAATGTGACTTTGTAGGTCTCCAATGAGGCTTAGTGGAAAAAGAGCTTTTGCAGCGATGCGGTCTGTTCGAGTTTCCCCAGCACAGTGAGCTCATCGCAGAGCGAGCCGCTTCACTGGCCAAAGGGGCGTGGTTAAGCTCCCACCTCAGAGAAAGTATTTTACTCTGGCACCTGTGTACAGCACTTTCTTATATTTTTAACCTCTCTTAAATTTTTCTGATTAGAAAATAAATTACTTTGAATAAAAGTAAGTATGAAACAAAAAGAAATGGTTGAAAAATTCCATTGCTTCGGCATTTGATGGCCTGTTTCGGTTTAGGGGTGCCACCTTGCAAGGTCGGTAGCCTGTCATACCGCCTCTTCCAAATAAACAAGTCCTTGCATATCCCTGTGTGTTTGATTGTGAGCCTGTGCCATGGGCAATTTCACCATGTGGGTGAGTCCCCTGCATCAGGTGAACAATACAAACCACATTTCCCAATTTTTCATCCTGGCATTTAATGGCCTTCATCAAAGTTTGAACACCTCTGAATCACAGGATGCGTAAGTATGTCCCCCACAAGCACCAAGGTACACCCTCATGGTATCCAAACCATGGAGCCCCCATCAATGCTCATGAGGGACTCCTCGTACACCCCATGACCCCAGGGTCAAGACAGTGACACCAGTATAGGGTCTTAAAATTGAGGCATGCTTAGCATGTAATGCCTCCTTGAATCAAATGTTTGAACACCTTTGAATACCAGGATCCGTAAGTGTGTCCCTCACAAACACTCAGGTACACTTTCACGACATCAGGCCGGGTACATCGTGCCACTTTGGGGCAACTAAAGTCTACATACTGAGATCTGATGTAGTCCATCACTGCAACCATGAAGCCCCCAATACTGTTTGAGAGGGACTCCTCGTATATCCTGCATCCGCAGGGTCAACACATTGATGACTAATTTGGGCCTTCAAATTGAGGCATGCTATTATAATTTTAATCTCCTCCAGTCTAATTGGTCTATGTTGTTCAATTGATTTAGGGTTAGGTCAGGATGACACTTTTCTTTGGGGATAAACTTGGTTAGGTTTAGAGCCCAGATCCAATTAAAACGTGAATTTGGAGGGGTTAAGGTGTGTATTTATAATAGGATGGGGTTAACTAATTGCACTATAAGGTGTTTGGTTAAGCTTAGGCACTAAGGTGGTTGGTTAAGCTTAGGCACCAAAGGGCTTGGTTAGGTTATGGGTTTAAGGGATAGGCAGTGGTTATGTTCATGCAAAATACCTAGGTTAGGTTTAGGCAATTGTGTGACCTTCATAAGCAGTGTTATATTTGGGCTGTATGGCCTTCAAAGTGCTCGACTCGGCTTGATCACTGCTATGACTGTTGCACAAAACACTAGGTTAGGTTTAGGCATTTGCATGACATACATGAACAGTGTTATATATGAGGCTAAATGGCCTTCAAAGTGCTCGACTAGGCCTAGTCACTGTTCATGACTGTTTTGTTTACATTGTGTGCTTTAAAACAAGCATAGTAACAACAACAGTTTTTCCTCCTGGTTACATTGAGGGCCTCTAAAACTATATGTTAAGCCGTGTAACAGGGTATTAATTTAAGGGGCAAAATAACTTAAATCTTAGGAGAGGTTCTAGTTCCATCTAGTGGTTGAGAAAAGGCCTAACATGGCTTCTAGGTGTATGGGTGGGAACCAGACAGGTCTTAATCTGCATGCCAGACATGTCAATGTTATGCAATTATAAAATAGGCATCAATTTGTGGGGACTTGATTGTGGCCTCCCCAGCAAGGTCATGCCGTGACCTTTGCTAGACATGGCTGTGCTATGCAGTTAGTCAGCATCAAAGGTCATGTTATGACCTTTTTAGATGAGGGTCTTCTGTTTCTAAGGTTGTTTAGCAACTTTTGTGTCCACAAAGTAGGTTTAATGATGAATCCACTGCTCTTCACTCAGTCCTACTATGAAGTATGGGCCCTGGGTGATAGGAAACAGGGGCCTGGCCACTCGGCACAATGCTAGGACCTGGCAGTGTTAGGTTTGGGGAAGGGTTTTGCAACCGAAACTAAGCGCTTCGGCCGCTGCGGTCTGTTGCCAGACCACTTGCACTCTCTCGACAGCATTGTCCTGAGCGTCCCATCACCAGGTCCCTGCTCCCTATCTTTAGTCCCATAGGACGGTGACTGGTTACTGAGATGAAGTAAAATGGCTCCCCCTTGCCATTTGATTACAACGCATACTGCGGCTTAAGACTGTGGTATACTCCAATAAGTCATGCCCTCTAAGAAACCAGTTAAATTCTACCCAATGTTGGGCTGTTTCTAAATCAGAGGCCTAAGAGTTGACAAAACACAGTTATTCTGTGTGTTGTGCCAGAGAGGTAGAGAAATCATTGAATGTGTCTGAGCCAATGCTCTAACATTCTTTGAGCTGTCCCCCTTGTCCAATAAATGTTGTTTCCCTGTGTCACAAATTGGTGAGTTGGCAAGAGGGGTATAGCTCTCATTCTCTTTCTTATGATGTGGTTCAGGTATTCAAGCATCCCAATTGACTGATATGGCAGATGCTCTGAATAGCTGACCATTGGCACCCATATTTTTGCCAGGGGGAACCGCCCTTGTAGGGCTGTGACCGCTTCAACCATGTATCTGCACAGGGTAGATCTGTCTGTCCAAGTACGGCAATTAAATCCCATAGCTAGGATGACCTTTGTGACCTCTGTGTAGACAGTTGTATTGGTCATGAGAGCAGGAATGTGGCCAAAGTGGGCATCAGGATAACTATCTATCTGTAGTTGGGGGCATCTAAACCTGCGGATGTTTCTAAGGTTAGAATCCCCTAGGATTAACCACTCTGTGGTAGTGGTCAAAACCCAATCCCTGTGTATGGAGGCATGTCTGGTTGGCCATTGACACTTGGTCAATTGGTCCTGTATACGCCACTGCCGTATTAGTTCAACTAAACAGGTATGTCTGGCCTCTGCTCCTGTTATGGGAGAGGTCAAAGATCCTGGCCCTACTTCTAGTCTCTGGTCAAGTCCTCCAGAGCTATCCACTTCAGGCTGGCTAGTTTGTAAGGGCGTGTCATGGTCAGGATGGAAATCCAAGTGGGATAATCCTCTGACATTAAGCATTATAATTAATGCAGGCTTGTATGCTCCATTCAATGCTGCTCGCTGTTGTGGCATTGCTTGTCCCACATACAACGTTGTGGCCAGTGCATACCAGACTTTTGCCTCAATCATGGTCTCTGCTGTTTTGATAGTATTAAACTGCAGATTGGCCAGAGTTCTCTTTGCCCATTTTCTTGCTGTTAGAAAGGGCCCATGCCACTCTATTGCAGTCATGCTGGGCATGGTGTTTATTTCAGTCTGCATCATAGTCAGATAGTGACTACGTAGACTCTTTACTATGGCCATTTCCCACTCTCTTATATGTTCCTCTAAGATCTGCTTCAATTCTGGAGTAAGACTAAATGGTCTAATTAACTCCATCAGGGTTTGAAGGATCTTTTTGAACCCTGGTGGAGGAGTATCCTGACTGAAATTGGCTAAATAGTGTGTTGCCCTTATCACTTTCAGCATCAGTTTTGCTCTACCCTTATGTTCTGGGTCTAATAACTCCTCATTATAATCCCCACTGATCACTATGCTACCAGGTGTGTCTGATCGTTCAGGTGACTGGTGCTGATCTGAGTTGGGGAGATGACAGGGATCTGTTCTTTGCCAGTCCCAAGGACTCATTTGATTGTCCTCCTCCGCACTGGAAGTGTCATCAACTGGAATCACAATCTCTTGTTGTGGTAACTGCCACAGATGTAGGATCTCCTCCCCCCAGTCCTCTGACTGGGGGTCGTCCTTGATCATAACCCCTGTGTGTGGTGGCGTACAGTTTTTGCAGATAATTGAATCATATTCACTGCCATCACATGCAGTTTCCAGTCTGGGTGCCACACCTCTCTTTGTCAGTTGTTGTTCTAGTTCCTGTCCTGACAGGGACTCATCTCTACCATATTCCAATTCCCTGTAGGCACTGTATTGTTGTCGCCAAGGTTCAATGTTTGATGCTTGGCTATTGGGAGGCCTCTGTTGCAGTGGATTTGGCACTGGGCATATGTCTGGGTTTGTAATATGCACCCTGGGCGGGTGTATGACTACCCTAGACCCCAGGTGTGTAGCAGATTCCTCCCCGCTCCCAGACATATCTGTCCAGGCACTTTGATGCTGTGTATTTGACTGCTCTTTTTAGGTGTTCTACAGACAGTCAGTTGTTTTTTTCATGCATTTGTTGCTGAATTTTATTTCAACCCGATGGTTTAATTCAGTTTATATTGCCACGTTTTATTCTTCTGGCCCTGATAAGGGCCTTTCTGCTGCTTGCTCTTGGTCCTGGTCCGCGTGTCTTTTCTTGACGCGGAAAAAAGAACTTAGGTCATAGAATATTTGTCAACTTCTTTCGTAACACGACGCGTTTCGATCCTTGAAGATCTCATCAGGTGTTATCAAGTTGACTGTGATCAAAAAATGTGACTTTGTAGGTCTCCAATGAGGCTTAGTGGAAAAAGAGCTTTTGCAGCGATGCGGTCTGTTCGAGTTTCCCCAGCACAGTGAGCTCATCGCAGAGCGAGCCGCTTCACTGGCCAAAGGGGCGTGGTTAAGCTCCCACCTCAGAGAAAGTATTTTACTCTGGCACCTGTGTACAGCACTTTCTTATATTTTTAACCTCTCTTAAATTTTTCTGATTAGAAAATAAATTACTTTGAATAAAAGTAAGTATGAAACAAAAAGAAATGGTTGAAAAATTCCATTGCTTCGGCATTTGATGGCCTGTTTCGGTTTAGGGGTGCCACCTTGCAAGGTCGGTAGCCTGTCATACCGCCTCTTCCAAATAAACAAGTCCTTGCATATCCCTGTGTGTTTGATTGTGAGCCTGTGCCATGGGCAATTTCACCATGTGGGTGAGTCCCCTGCATCAGGTGAACAATACAAACCACATTTCCCAATTTTTCATCCTGGCATTTAATGGCCTTCATCAAAGTTTGAACACCTCTGAATCACAGGATGCGTAAGTATGTCCCCCACAAGCACCAAGGTACACCCTCATGGTATCCAAACCATGGAGCCCCCATCAATGCTCATGAGGGACTCCTCGTACACCCCATGACCCCAGGGTCAAGACAGTGACACCAGTATAGGGTCTTAAAATTGAGGCATGCTTAGCATGTAATGCCTCCTTGAATCAAATGTTTGAACACCTTTGAATACCAGGATCCGTAAGTGTGTCCCTCACAAACACTCAGGTACACTTTCACGACATCAGGCCGGGTACATCGTGCCACTTTGGGGCAACTAAAGTCTACATACTGAGATCTGATGTAGTCCATCACTGCAACCATGAAGCCCCCAATACTGTTTGAGAGGGACTCCTCGTATATCCTGCATCCGCAGGGTCAACACATTGATGACTAATTTGGGCCTTCAAATTGAGGCATGCTATTATAATTTTAATCTCCTCCAGTCTAATTGGTCTATGTTGTTCAATTGATTTAGGGTTAGGTCAGGATGACACTTTTCTTTGGGGATAAACTTGGTTAGGTTTAGAGCCCAGATCCAATTAAAACGTGAATTTGGAGGGGTTAAGGTGTGTATTTATAATAGGATGGGGTTAACTAATTGCACTATAAGGTGTTTGGTTAAGCTTAGGCACTAAGGTGGTTGGTTAAGCTTAGGCACCAAAGGGCTTGGTTAGGTTATGGGTTTAAGGGATAGGCAGTGGTTATGTTCATGCAAAATACCTAGGTTAGGTTTAGGCAATTGTGTGACCTTCATAAGCAGTGTTATATTTGGGCTGTATGGCCTTCAAAGTGCTCGACTCGGCTTGATCACTGCTATGACTGTTGCACAAAACACTAGGTTAGGTTTAGGCATTTGCATGACATACATGAACAGTGTTATATATGAGGCTAAATGGCCTTCAAAGTGCTCGACTAGGCCTAGTCACTGTTCATGACTGTTTTGTTTACATTGTGTAGGGTTAGGGTTAGGGTTAGGGTTAGGGTTAGGGTTAGGGTTAGGGTTAGGGTTAGGGTTAGGGTTTAGGGTTAGGGTTAGGGTTAGGGTTAGGGTTAGGGTTAGGGTTAGGGTTAGGGTTAGGGTTAGGGTTAGGGTTAGGGTTAGGGTTAGAGGGTTAGGGTTAGGGTTAGGGTTAGGGTTAGGGTTAGGGGTAGGGGGAAGGGTGCCCTGGCTCAGGCCAGGGCACTATGCATTGGCCATCTCGTTACTGACCGGGTGATCAGGTGATCCTACCTCCTGTTAAGACCCTTAGGAATAGTTGTATCCAATACCTTAATCCAGAGTCTTTCCTGTCGTTTTCTCTGATAGATGTTCCATCTATAGTTGAACTGGATGACTGTGGCCTGTACTGCCGGCCATCCATGATCAACAAAATGTGCCACAAAAGGTGTCTGTATCTCTTTGCCACGTATCACATTGTATTTGTGTTGTATGAAACGTAAACTTATTGTGTTTCCTGTTTCCCCAACATATTGTTTCTTACATGTAGTACAAGTGACAAGATAGACACAATTTTTGGTCAGTGGGTTTCCTCCTGGCATGGTTTTGTAAACCATGTTGGTGTTATAACACCGTATCCATGTTTTTTTCTTATAGTATGACCATTGACTTTTTGATGTTGTAGTCTTTTTTGATTGTATTTTGGCTTTGATCAGCTGGTCTTGTAAATTTTTGTTTTTTCTGAATGCTGCAATGACTCTGTGGTCTTGCAAGAGGTCAGTGTCTTTAAAGATCCTGTCAAAATTCTCCTTTATAATCTTCACCAATTTGACTGTGGCTGGTGAGTATGTTGTGATGAATGGTAAGATTGTAGAGACCTGTATGGGTTTGGTTAGTAGGTATTTCTTTGTTGCATTTCTTAAAAATGAACGGCTGTAACCTCTTTTAGCCAGTGCCACAAAGAGGATTTTTCTGGCTTCCCAAAAGTCTGCTTTGTGGCTACATATCCTATGAAATCTCAGGAGTTGAGACTTCAAGAGGCCTGCATATGTGTGCTTTGGGTGGTAGCTACTTTTATGTAGTAGGGCGTGAGTATCTGTTTCTTTGAAGAATACCTTGACTTCTAGATGATTTGTTTTGTCAAAGTGTGTTCCCTTATATGTGGTGGTATCCAGGAAATCCACTGATGTATAACTGGTAGTTGACTTTAGTGTAATGGAAGAGTTATGTGTGTTGAGAATGGTCATGAATTGAGTAAATTCTGGCTCTGAGTGTGGCCATACACCCCATATATCATCAAGATATCTAAGATAATATAGTGGTTTAATCTTACAAGATGCCAAGGCTGAGGTCTCCCACTCTGCCATAAATATGTTTGCATATGCAGGGGCAAATTTTTTGCCCATAGCTGTGCCTTTCACTTGTAAGTAGAATTTATCATTGAATTCAAAGTCATTTCTTCTCAGATTGATATCCAATAATTGTAGAAGTTCTTTCTCCGGTCTCCTTTTGTCAGGATATTTTCTAAATATTTCTTTAACGGCTTGAATGCCCTCACTTGTGTCTATATTAGTGTATAGACTATCCACATCTAGTGTGAATAACATGGCCCCTGTGGGGATATGTAGTCGTTTGACTGTGTTAACAAAATGATACGTGTCCTTGATATAGCTGGGGTGTTTGTTTGATAGTGGATTTAGAAAATGATCTATGTATTCCGCTGTGTAATATGTTTCACTGTCACAATCTGAGACAATAGGCCTTCCTGGAGGAATTTCGTATGGTTTGCTCCACTTGGTGGGATCTTTATGGATTTTAGGTAGCATATAGAATATTCTGGCTCTAGGATCTGAGTTACCCATCAGGTAGATGTGTTGTTTAATATTTATAAACTTTTTTTCCAGAAGTTTATCTATGATTTTTTGTACTATGTTTATGGTTTCCGGATAGATGGGTTTGTCCAGTTTGGTGTAGTATTTGATATCCTCCAGTTGTCTGTGGCCCTCCCACAGATATTGTTTTTTGTCCAAAATGACAATCGCACTGCCCTTATCTGCTGGTTTGATAATGATATCTTTGTTTTGTTTTAGTTGAAGAATGGCTCTCTCTTCCCCTCTATTCAGGTTGTTGACTAGCCTTCTAAGTATGAAGTGTTTTTGAAAGTACTCATTATCTGCCTCAATAAGGTCTCTAACCTCTGCTGGTAGTTGGTCATCATCTGGAGACCAATTAGATTTTGGTGTAAACAGGGGGATGTCTGTTTCTTCCTTGTCTTGGAAGTGCACTGCCAATTTGATTTTTCTATGGTACTGTTGTAAATCCCACTTGCTTTTTTCCTTTAGATTCTTGTTGCATTCCAACGTGGGAATGAAGGTTAGGCCTCTGTTGAGTAACTCCAACTGGGAAGTGGTTGGTCTAAAGTGTTTGGACAAATTTATAACATTTTTAGACCCCTCCCTTGTAGGTGGGCTTATGGGGTCTTTTAGTTTATCTGTTGAGACCAATGGTCCAGCATGCTTTTTGCTGTTTCTGTGTCCCAGTGTATGTTGTCTTTTTCAGTGGTGAAATATTGATGTGGAAGTTGGGGAATGATACGGAAGTTGTCCCTGATAATGTCATTCAGATCATTCAGTACTGTTTGTTCTTCGTCTGGTAGGTCCTTTGAATAATTGATCAGAGGTACCCAGACATTAGCTTCAGGGAAGCAGTCCTGTGTCATTGTGACTGCCTGTGTGACCTGTTTAGACAAGGTTCTGTGACCTTTTTGTGTCCTGTTGTTAATACCAAAGGCCAAGATTATCTTTTCTGGTTCAGTCTGTACTGTAGCTTTCTGAACTAGATTTGCTACATGTGCAAATGTTGCCCCTGGATAACTGTCTATCTGGAGATCAGGACAGTCATATGTGGGGATCCTGGCTAAATTGGAATCTCCCATGATGATCCACTTTTTTGACACTGTGAGGGCCCATTCTTTCCCCTTCCTAAATGTGTCATTGTGTCTAGTGGGTCTTTGTGGACCTCTGGGTTGATTCTGTTTGAATGATCGTTGTATGAGTTTCTTTTTCTCTGCCCCTTTGGCGTTGATACTAGTTCCCATACTTTTCCTCAGACCTGGGATCAGCATACTGAGTTGGATTCTCTCAGTTACCTCTTGGAATTCAGTGTCTGAGCCTAGGGATATCAAGTCCACCTCATTTTCTTCTTGGGATAGTTCAACGTCATCTACACTCTTATGGTGTGATTGTGAGCATGCTAGCTCCTCCTTTTCGCTCTCTGTTTGGGCCGTATCAGGGATGATCACCTGTTCCTCTACCTGTGTTTCCAGGTTTTCTTGAGCCATTTCTGGGTCCTGTGGCCTGTCCAAGTCCTGTCCTATGAGCATCTCCACTGGGGTAGATGGATTCTTAGGTTGAGAAGCTTCCTCCCTCAAGAGCTCTGGGTTTGGTCGTTGTTCTGGACATATCTGCACTACGTGGGTTATTTTTTGTTTTTTAAGCCTCTGTGGCAGTCCCATTTTCTTGCTTCTCGTCAGGGATGTCCTGGTGTGAGCTGGGTCATCACTCTGTTCTTCCTTCTCACTATCATCTTCCTCCAGTAGGATGTCTATTGGGTGGGTTGCCTTCTGTTTTTTAGGTCCCTGTGGCCATTTCACTTTTCTGATTTTTGTCAGAGGTGGTATGGTGTGACCTGGGTCATCACTCAGCTCTTCCTCCTCGCTCTTATCCTCTTCCCACGTGATCTCGATTGGGTTCTTTGCTTTCTGTTTTTTAGGCTTCTGTGGTAATCCTATTTTTTTGATTCTCTTACGAGGTGGCTCGGTGTGACTGGAGTCATCACTCGGCTCTTCCCCATTCTTCCTATCTGCCTCCAGCATGATCTCCAATTCATCGCCCATTTTAGCTGCGATGAGATTCTCTGCATCTCTTATCACTTCATCTGTTAGGCGTTTTCCCATATTGCGTTTGGACCACTTTACTGCTATTCCAAAGGGTTCCTTCCAATCATCCTCTGTCATATATGGCAGTGCATCTAGCTCACCTTGCAGTGCCTCTGTATAGTGGTCACGCAGCAGTAGTAGGGTTGTGTGTTCCCAATTTTTCGCATTGCCCTCAATATAGTCTGTTACCTTGCTGGTAGGAACAGCTGGTTTGATTGACATCATTAGATTTTCTGTGATCTTTTTAATGCCAGGTGGAGGTATTTTGCTTCGAAAATTGTTGAGATGATGTGTGCATTTGATCAACCTACTCAGTGCTCGCACTCTGACTCCGAAATCTGAATCGTCAGGTTGAGCTCTCTCTTCCATTCTCTGTCTGGGGTTATTTGGAGGTGGCCTCCTTCTGTACTCTGGTTGGTACAATTGTTGCACTCTAGCCTCTGCACGTCCGTGCCTTTGAGGTTTCTGTTGTGCATGCCATTCCTCCTCTCTATGTTGTGGACGTGATTGTTGCTTGTCTCTGTTATCCCTGAATAGGGAGTCACGTTGTGTGTGCCATCCAACATTTCTATATTGTGGATCTATCTGTCGTCTGCTCCCATTGTTATTGAACAGTCGACGTGGCTGTTGTCCACTTTCATAGCGTTGTCTGTCCTTATATTGTGGTGCTCTGTATGTGAGGCCCCTATCACGCGTACCAGAGTTCCCTGGTCGTGGTTTATACTGGGACATATCCCTCACATAGCGCTGTGCCTCCCCTGTGTCTCGTCCAGTATGTCGGGCATCCGTTCTGGGAGCCCGGCTGGCACTCTGTGCCTTGTTGTTTGGTTTATATCGAGGTACAATGTACCTCGATGTTTCAAAAAATTGTGGCCTGTGGCCTGGTTCAAATTGTTGGCGTTGTGGATACATTTTATCCCTTGTCCTGCCTGCTCTGACAGCAGCAGCATAGTTGGGACGATCCTTAGGCTGAATGTATTCGCCTGTATGGTGGCTTGTAACACGGGGCTCATGGCGTGCCATGTTTCGTCCTCTTTTGTAGGACACCCTCGTCCACCCTTCCTCCTCTGAATCAGAATGCATTAGTACAGTTTACTAATTTATTCTATGGAGGGTAGGTTATTTATAAGTAACACAAGTTTTATTTCCGTTCAGCCCCCTCGTTTGGGTGGGCTAGAAGGTTAAACTAGATAGTTTATTATGTATCAACTTGTGTTAAAAATGATCCGCTAATTTGGGTTTAGTTTGCTATTATCAGCTTTTTATAAATGATGTGTCAACCTTGTTTATCAACGACGTTTCGATTTGTCTAAATCTTCATCAGGCTGTACATGGTTGACAAGTTATTTATTGTGAAAAGTATCGATTTGAAACAATGCAATGAAAATGAAGCTTGGAGCAATGTGACTCGGTGGTGTGTCTCCCTCAAAGTGCTGAGAGAGAGTGAGCGCGAGTGGGGAGCGGCAGTCCCTTTTATACTCTTGTGGGCGTGTCTAAGTTCCCTTGGCAGTCAAACTTGGTGTTGTGAGTGCTTTTATCGTGTTTTACTGGTGTTTACCTTTGATCAAAAAATATTTTGATTACCCTCTGTCCTTTCTTTTGGTTTAGCGGATGTTATAGTATGTATGATTTATTTTATGTGACAACGCATGTCGTTTTTTTGCGTGGAAGAATGTGGCTTTTCTTGGAAGAGTCACCTTCCGCCCTACCATTCTTGCATGTAATCTTCATCCGTTCTCTCTTGACTAGTGTGTTCATCTGTTGTGATGCATTTCAAGTGCATCCATCAGGTAGATCTGTAGTGAATAAATATTTGTTTTATTTTAGTTTATCAGGTTTTTCATGTCTGAACATGTTTTGCATCCTGTGTGCTTTATGAGTGGTGTACTTAACACCGTACCTGTTCTAATGGCCCTGTCTGTGTTTATAGAATTATTTATAGGGCTCTATAGTGAACAAAAATAAATTATTTTAGCCTATCAGATTTTTTAGTGAAAAAATAAAGTATTTTAGCCCATCAGGTTTTATATGTCCATGCCTATTTGCATCCTATGTGCTTTGTAAATGGTGTATTTGTGAGACTATTGTCTCACATGTCTGTAAGATTATTATCTTCCAGTGTATTGCACTACAGTCCCTGTTCAAACGGCCTTGCCTATATTGTAAAATCACTTGTGGGATTTTTAATTCGTATGAGACTGTTATTTCCATTTTGCCATGTCCTTTAATGTGGTTTCCATGTTTATTCCATGTATTTCCTTCTTTGTAAGGCAAGGTGTCTTATTGCGTCACTCCCTGTCATCCCCTGTTTTCACTGGGAAATGTCTCCCCTTCGTTCCTCATAGAAGATAAATTAGTTTTAGAATAGGGGGTGACTGGATGTGTGTTTAATTTATTTTGTAAATGTCGAGTCTGTCAACCTAAGATTATTCACCACGTCTTATTTCATATCCCCCAAATTTTAGTTTTGTTCATGACACTTCAGTTAGGTTAAAGCATGTCACCTCACTTGTCTGAAGAGCCCATAAGTGCACCCTCATGGAATCCCTCGTATATCCCCCAGTTACAGGCAGGGTACACCAGTACACTTGATTGTGTATTTCTTAAGACTTCTTGTTATGGAGGTCAGTGTATTCCATCACTGCTCTGGGGGACCCCTAAGTGCATTCCAGTACAGGGTCCCTCGTATACTCTCCAGGGTCAAGTCAGGGTATGCTGGCCTTCTTCTTAGGTTTAGGTCCAAACTTGGAGTCAATGTGGGGTAGTGTGGTTAAGTTTAGGGTAAGTGATTAGGTTTCATCATACCCTTGTGTTTTAAGTCGTGACATGGTAGTCAGGATCTTTGGTTGAGACGTTTAGGGTAAGTGATTAGGTTTCATCATACCCCTGTGTTTTAAGTTGTGACATGGTAGTCAGGATCTTAGGTTGAGACGTGGTGAGCGTATGGTTAGGCTTTGAGTAATAGATGGGGTGGAATTACCCTTATAATTTCTTGATTAGGTTTTAAGCCTATGGGTAGATTCTGTTTTTAAGTTGACATGTAATAGATGGAATCTTAGGTTGAGACATGCTAATGGAGTTTTGGCTGGGGTTAAAGGTCAAGGCCTGTGTCCCAGTTTTTAAATTTTAAAATGTGTATCAAGTTTGTATATGTGATCTTGTGAATGTCAAGTCCATCAACCTGAGATTATTCACCACGTTTTATTCCATGTCCCACAAATTTAATCCCATATTTGTGTCATCCTATAGGTCATCAGTCCGAGCCAGGTTCGCACAGGGATCCATGCAGTCCACTCCAACCGCAGAGTGGGATTCCCTGTCATTAGGGTCAGACTGTGCATAGGTAAGTATGACCATTCAAGTTTTGTTCATGACACTCTAATTAGGTTTAAGGCATAACACCTCACTTGTCTGATGAGTCCCTAAGTGCACCCTCCCGAAATCACTCGTACGTAACCCAGTATACAGGCCGGGTACACTATTTTACTGGTTATGTATTTATTCAGACTTCTAGTATGGAAGTCAGTGTATTCCATCACTGCTCTGGGAGACCCCTGAGTGTATTCCAGTACAAGGTCCCTCGTATACTCTCCAGGATCAAGTCAGGGTGTGCTGATCCTGCTCTTAGGTTTAGATCAAAACTTGGGGTCAATGTGGGACAATGTGGTTTAGGTTTAAGGGTAAGTGATTAGGTTTCATCATACCCCTGTAGGTTTAAGGGTAAGTGATTAGGTTTCATCATACCCCTGTATCTTAAGTTGAGACGTGGTGAATGTATGGTTAGGCTTTGGGTAATGGGTGGGGTGGGATTCCCTCATAGTTTCTTGGTTAGACTTGAACCTATAGATAGGTTTTGTTTTGAGTTGAAATGTAGTCAGTGGGATCTTAGGTTGAGACGTGATGATGAAGTTTTGGCTGGGGTCAAAGGTCAAGGCCTGTGTCCCAGTATTTGCACTGAGGTGTCTAACAGGTTTGTGTATGTGATTCTGTACTTCAAGTGCCCTAGGAGGGCTAGTATACAAGTCCCTTGTTAGGGTCCATTGTGTGAATCTGTATTTAGGTTTTAAACCTGTGCCCTCAGTATTTTAAGTTGAAGTGTATAGGATTGTGTCCTGTAATCCAGCACTGTGACCTTTTGAAATCCAAGGCTTGTTTGGGCTTTATTTGTTGGCCTTCTGGGATTTATGTTTGTGTTGGTGTGCATACATCAGTATGAGTCTGTGTACAGAGTCAATTAAGATGTAGATATGTCTTGTGTTCTGTCATAGTGATCTTTTAATTATATGGCCTACTTAGGCTTCAATTGAGGCCTTCTGGGTGTTATGCTCGAATTGATGTGTATGCACCAACGTGCTATTGGATGTAGGATCTTGTAGTAATGTTACGGTCAAGAGGTTGTTGTTATGTGTTGTTTTATCTTAAAAAGAACTCCCCCGAGTCCTTATCCAGGTGAGGGTGTAAGGGAAGTTGATTATGTATGTTTTTTTCTCACTGCTGTTCCCATCCTTCCAGGGTGGTGTATCTCGAGTCTTTCATATGCTTTTAGTACTAAAAGTGTCTTCTATCCTGGGTTGTCAGGGGTAAGAGGCTGATGATCCAATCAGCAAAGGGCGCTAGCTAGTTAGGGGTAGGGGGAAGGGTGCCCTGGCTCAGGCCAGGGCACTATGCATTGGCCATCTCGTTACTGACCGGGTGATCAGGTGATCCTACCTCCTGTTAAGACCCTTAGGAATAGTTGTATCCAATACCTTAATCCAGAGTCTTTCCTGTCGTTTTCTCTGATAGATGTTCCATCTATAGTTGAACTGGATGACTGTGGCCTGTACTGCCGGCCATCCATGATCAACAAAATGTGCCACAAAAGGTGTCTGTATCTCTTTGCCACGTATCACATTGTATTTGTGTTGTATGAAACGTAAACTTATTGTGTTTCCTGTTTCCCCAACATATTGTTTCTTACATGTAGTACAAGTGACAAGATAGACACAATTTTTGGTCAGTGGGTTTCCTCCTGGCATGGTTTTGTAAACCATGTTGGTGTTATAACACCGTATCCATGTTTTTTTCTTATAGTATGACCATTGACTTTTTGATGTTGTAGTCTTTTTTGATTGTATTTTGGCTTTGATCAGCTGGTCTTGTAAATTTTTGTTTTTTCTGAATGCTGCAATGACTCTGTGGTCTTGCAAGAGGTCAGTGTCTTTAAAGATCCTGTCAAAATTCTCCTTTATAATCTTCACCAATTTGACTGTGGCTGGTGAGTATGTTGTGATGAATGGTAAGATTGTAGAGACCTGTATGGGTTTGGTTAGTAGGTATTTCTTTGTTGCATTTCTTAAAAATGAACGGCTGTAACCTCTTTTAGCCAGTGCCACAAAGAGGATTTTTCTGGCTTCCCAAAAGTCTGCTTTGTGGCTACATATCCTATGAAATCTCAGGAGTTGAGACTTCAAGAGGCCTGCATATGTGTGCTTTGGGTGGTAGCTACTTTTATGTAGTAGGGCGTGAGTATCTGTTTCTTTGAAGAATACCTTGACTTCTAGATGATTTGTTTTGTCAAAGTGTGTTCCCTTATATGTGGTGGTATCCAGGAAATCCACTGATGTATAACTGGTAGTTGACTTTAGTGTAATGGAAGAGTTATGTGTGTTGAGAATGGTCATGAATTGAGTAAATTCTGGCTCTGAGTGTGGCCATACACCCCATATATCATCAAGATATCTAAGATAATATAGTGGTTTAATCTTACAAGATGCCAAGGCTGAGGTCTCCCACTCTGCCATAAATATGTTTGCATATGCAGGGGCAAATTTTTTGCCCATAGCTGTGCCTTTCACTTGTAAGTAGAATTTATCATTGAATTCAAAGTCATTTCTTCTCAGATTGATATCCAATAATTGTAGAAGTTCTTTCTCCGGTCTCCTTTTGTCAGGATATTTTCTAAATATTTCTTTAACGGCTTGAATGCCCTCACTTGTGTCTATATTAGTGTATAGACTATCCACATCTAGTGTGAATAACATGGCCCCTGTGGGGATATGTAGTCGTTTGACTGTGTTAACAAAATGATACGTGTCCTTGATATAGCTGGGGTGTTTGTTTGATAGTGGATTTAGAAAATGATCTATGTATTCCGCTGTGTAATATGTTTCACTGTCACAATCTGAGACAATAGGCCTTCCTGGAGGAATTTCGTATGGTTTGCTCCACTTGGTGGGATCTTTATGGATTTTAGGTAGCATATAGAATATTCTGGCTCTAGGATCTGAGTTACCCATCAGGTAGATGTGTTGTTTAATATTTATAAACTTTTTTTCCAGAAGTTTATCTATGATTTTTTGTACTATGTTTATGGTTTCCGGATAGATGGGTTTGTCCAGTTTGGTGTAGTATTTGATATCCTCCAGTTGTCTGTGGCCCTCCCACAGATATTGTTTTTTGTCCAAAATGACAATCGCACTGCCCTTATCTGCTGGTTTGATAATGATATCTTTGTTTTGTTTTAGTTGAAGAATGGCTCTCTCTTCCCCTCTATTCAGGTTGTTGACTAGCCTTCTAAGTATGAAGTGTTTTTGAAAGTACTCATTATCTGCCTCAATAAGGTCTCTAACCTCTGCTGGTAGTTGGTCATCATCTGGAGACCAATTAGATTTTGGTGTAAACAGGGGGATGTCTGTTTCTTCCTTGTCTTGGAAGTGCACTGCCAATTTGATTTTTCTATGGTACTGTTGTAAATCCCACTTGCTTTTTTCCTTTAGATTCTTGTTGCATTCCAACGTGGGAATGAAGGTTAGGCCTCTGTTGAGTAACTCCAACTGGGAAGTGGTTGGTCTAAAGTGTTTGGACAAATTTATAACATTTTTAGACCCCTCCCTTGTAGGTGGGCTTATGGGGTCTTTTAGTTTATCTGTTGAGACCAATGGTCCAGCATGCTTTTTGCTGTTTCTGTGTCCCAGTGTATGTTGTCTTTTTCAGTGGTGAAATATTGATGTGGAAGTTGGGGAATGATACGGAAGTTGTCCCTGATAATGTCATTCAGATCATTCAGTACTGTTTGTTCTTCGTCTGGTAGGTCCTTTGAATAATTGATCAGAGGTACCCAGACATTAGCTTCAGGGAAGCAGTCCTGTGTCATTGTGACTGCCTGTGTGACCTGTTTAGACAAGGTTCTGTGACCTTTTTGTGTCCTGTTGTTAATACCAAAGGCCAAGATTATCTTTTCTGGTTCAGTCTGTACTGTAGCTTTCTGAACTAGATTTGCTACATGTGCAAATGTTGCCCCTGGATAACTGTCTATCTGGAGATCAGGACAGTCATATGTGGGGATCCTGGCTAAATTGGAATCTCCCATGATGATCCACTTTTTTGACACTGTGAGGGCCCATTCTTTCCCCTTCCTAAATGTGTCATTGTGTCTAGTGGGTCTTTGTGGACCTCTGGGTTGATTCTGTTTGAATGATCGTTGTATGAGTTTCTTTTTCTCTGCCCCTTTGGCGTTGATACTAGTTCCCATACTTTTCCTCAGACCTGGGATCAGCATACTGAGTTGGATTCTCTCAGTTACCTCTTGGAATTCAGTGTCTGAGCCTAGGGATATCAAGTCCACCTCATTTTCTTCTTGGGATAGTTCAACGTCATCTACACTCTTATGGTGTGATTGTGAGCATGCTAGCTCCTCCTTTTCGCTCTCTGTTTGGGCCGTATCAGGGATGATCACCTGTTCCTCTACCTGTGTTTCCAGGTTTTCTTGAGCCATTTCTGGGTCCTGTGGCCTGTCCAAGTCCTGTCCTATGAGCATCTCCACTGGGGTAGATGGATTCTTAGGTTGAGAAGCTTCCTCCCTCAAGAGCTCTGGGTTTGGTCGTTGTTCTGGACATATCTGCACTACGTGGGTTATTTTTTGTTTTTTAAGCCTCTGTGGCAGTCCCATTTTCTTGCTTCTCGTCAGGGATGTCCTGGTGTGAGCTGGGTCATCACTCTGTTCTTCCTTCTCACTATCATCTTCCTCCAGTAGGATGTCTATTGGGTGGGTTGCCTTCTGTTTTTTAGGTCCCTGTGGCCATTTCACTTTTCTGATTTTTGTCAGAGGTGGTATGGTGTGACCTGGGTCATCACTCAGCTCTTCCTCCTCGCTCTTATCCTCTTCCCACGTGATCTCGATTGGGTTCTTTGCTTTCTGTTTTTTAGGCTTCTGTGGTAATCCTATTTTTTTGATTCTCTTACGAGGTGGCTCGGTGTGACTGGAGTCATCACTCGGCTCTTCCCCATTCTTCCTATCTGCCTCCAGCATGATCTCCAATTCATCGCCCATTTTAGCTGCGATGAGATTCTCTGCATCTCTTATCACTTCATCTGTTAGGCGTTTTCCCATATTGCGTTTGGACCACTTTACTGCTATTCCAAAGGGTTCCTTCCAATCATCCTCTGTCATATATGGCAGTGCATCTAGCTCACCTTGCAGTGCCTCTGTATAGTGGTCACGCAGCAGTAGTAGGGTTGTGTGTTCCCAATTTTTCGCATTGCCCTCAATATAGTCTGTTACCTTGCTGGTAGGAACAGCTGGTTTGATTGACATCATTAGATTTTCTGTGATCTTTTTAATGCCAGGTGGAGGTATTTTGCTTCGAAAATTGTTGAGATGATGTGTGCATTTGATCAACCTACTCAGTGCTCGCACTCTGACTCCGAAATCTGAATCGTCAGGTTGAGCTCTCTCTTCCATTCTCTGTCTGGGGTTATTTGGAGGTGGCCTCCTTCTGTACTCTGGTTGGTACAATTGTTGCACTCTAGCCTCTGCACGTCCGTGCCTTTGAGGTTTCTGTTGTGCATGCCATTCCTCCTCTCTATGTTGTGGACGTGATTGTTGCTTGTCTCTGTTATCCCTGAATAGGGAGTCACGTTGTGTGTGCCATCCAACATTTCTATATTGTGGATCTATCTGTCGTCTGCTCCCATTGTTATTGAACAGTCGACGTGGCTGTTGTCCACTTTCATAGCGTTGTCTGTCCTTATATTGTGGTGCTCTGTATGTGAGGCCCCTATCACGCGTACCAGAGTTCCCTGGTCGTGGTTTATACTGGGACATATCCCTCACATAGCGCTGTGCCTCCCCTGTGTCTCGTCCAGTATGTCGGGCATCCGTTCTGGGAGCCCGGCTGGCACTCTGTGCCTTGTTGTTTGGTTTATATCGAGGTACAATGTACCTCGATGTTTCAAAAAATTGTGGCCTGTGGCCTGGTTCAAATTGTTGGCGTTGTGGATACATTTTATCCCTTGTCCTGCCTGCTCTGACAGCAGCAGCATAGTTGGGACGATCCTTAGGCTGAATGTATTCGCCTGTATGGTGGCTTGTAACACGGGGCTCATGGCGTGCCATGTTTCGTCCTCTTTTGTAGGACACCCTCGTCCACCCTTCCTCCTCTGAATCAGAATGCATTAGTACAGTTTACTAATTTATTCTATGGAGGGTAGGTTATTTATAAGTAACACAAGTTTTATTTCCGTTCAGCCCCCTCGTTTGGGTGGGCTAGAAGGTTAAACTAGATAGTTTATTATGTATCAACTTGTGTTAAAAATGATCCGCTAATTTGGGTTTAGTTTGCTATTATCAGCTTTTTATAAATGATGTGTCAACCTTGTTTATCAACGACGTTTCGATTTGTCTAAATCTTCATCAGGCTGTACATGGTTGACAAGTTATTTATTGTGAAAAGTATCGATTTGAAACAATGCAATGAAAATGAAGCTTGGAGCAATGTGACTCGGTGGTGTGTCTCCCTCAAAGTGCTGAGAGAGAGTGAGCGCGAGTGGGGAGCGGCAGTCCCTTTTATACTCTTGTGGGCGTGTCTAAGTTCCCTTGGCAGTCAAACTTGGTGTTGTGAGTGCTTTTATCGTGTTTTACTGGTGTTTACCTTTGATCAAAAAATATTTTGATTACCCTCTGTCCTTTCTTTTGGTTTAGCGGATGTTATAGTATGTATGATTTATTTTATGTGACAACGCATGTCGTTTTTTTGCGTGGAAGAATGTGGCTTTTCTTGGAAGAGTCACCTTCCGCCCTACCATTCTTGCATGTAATCTTCATCCGTTCTCTCTTGACTAGTGTGTTCATCTGTTGTGATGCATTTCAAGTGCATCCATCAGGTAGATCTGTAGTGAATAAATATTTGTTTTATTTTAGTTTATCAGGTTTTTCATGTCTGAACATGTTTTGCATCCTGTGTGCTTTATGAGTGGTGTACTTAACACCGTACCTGTTCTAATGGCCCTGTCTGTGTTTATAGAATTATTTATAGGGCTCTATAGTGAACAAAAATAAATTATTTTAGCCTATCAGATTTTTTAGTGAAAAAATAAAGTATTTTAGCCCATCAGGTTTTATATGTCCATGCCTATTTGCATCCTATGTGCTTTGTAAATGGTGTATTTGTGAGACTATTGTCTCACATGTCTGTAAGATTATTATCTTCCAGTGTATTGCACTACAGTCCCTGTTCAAACGGCCTTGCCTATATTGTAAAATCACTTGTGGGATTTTTAATTCGTATGAGACTGTTATTTCCATTTTGCCATGTCCTTTAATGTGGTTTCCATGTTTATTCCATGTATTTCCTTCTTTGTAAGGCAAGGTGTCTTATTGCGTCACTCCCTGTCATCCCCTGTTTTCACTGGGAAATGTCTCCCCTTCGTTCCTCATAGAAGATAAATTAGTTTTAGAATAGGGGGTGACTGGATGTGTGTTTAATTTATTTTGTAAATGTCGAGTCTGTCAACCTAAGATTATTCACCACGTCTTATTTCATATCCCCCAAATTTTAGTTTTGTTCATGACACTTCAGTTAGGTTAAAGCATGTCACCTCACTTGTCTGAAGAGCCCATAAGTGCACCCTCATGGAATCCCTCGTATATCCCCCAGTTACAGGCA
Organism: Poromitra crassiceps; assembly: GCF_964638095.1. Lineage (NCBI taxonomy): Eukaryota > Metazoa > Chordata > Actinopteri > Beryciformes > Melamphaidae > Poromitra > Poromitra crassiceps. The sequence continues at coordinate 84,966 of NW_028151912.1, read as the reverse complement.
GGGTACACCAGTACACTTGATTGTGTATTTCTTAAGACTTCTTGTTATGGAGGTCAGTGTATTCCATCACTGCTCTGGGGGACCCCTAAGTGCATTCCAGTACAGGGTCCCTCGTATACTCTCCAGGGTCAAGTCAGGGTATGCTGGCCTTCTTCTTAGGTTTAGGTCCAAACTTGGAGTCAATGTGGGGTAGTGTGGTTAAGTTTAGGGTAAGTGATTAGGTTTCATCATACCCTTGTGTTTTAAGTCGTGACATGGTAGTCAGGATCTTTGGTTGAGACGTTTAGGGTAAGTGATTAGGTTTCATCATACCCCTGTGTTTTAAGTTGTGACATGGTAGTCAGGATCTTAGGTTGAGACGTGGTGAGCGTATGGTTAGGCTTTGAGTAATAGATGGGGTGGAATTACCCTTATAATTTCTTGATTAGGTTTTAAGCCTATGGGTAGATTCTGTTTTTAAGTTGACATGTAATAGATGGAATCTTAGGTTGAGACATGCTAATGGAGTTTTGGCTGGGGTTAAAGGTCAAGGCCTGTGTCCCAGTTTTTAAATTTTAAAATGTGTATCAAGTTTGTATATGTGATCTTGTGAATGTCAAGTCCATCAACCTGAGATTATTCACCACGTTTTATTCCATGTCCCACAAATTTAATCCCATATTTGTGTCATCCTATAGGTCATCAGTCCGAGCCAGGTTCGCACAGGGATCCATGCAGTCCACTCCAACCGCAGAGTGGGATTCCCTGTCATTAGGGTCAGACTGTGCATAGGTAAGTATGACCATTCAAGTTTTGTTCATGACACTCTAATTAGGTTTAAGGCATAACACCTCACTTGTCTGATGAGTCCCTAAGTGCACCCTCCCGAAATCACTCGTACGTAACCCAGTATACAGGCCGGGTACACTATTTTACTGGTTATGTATTTATTCAGACTTCTAGTATGGAAGTCAGTGTATTCCATCACTGCTCTGGGAGACCCCTGAGTGTATTCCAGTACAAGGTCCCTCGTATACTCTCCAGGATCAAGTCAGGGTGTGCTGATCCTGCTCTTAGGTTTAGATCAAAACTTGGGGTCAATGTGGGACAATGTGGTTTAGGTTTAAGGGTAAGTGATTAGGTTTCATCATACCCCTGTAGGTTTAAGGGTAAGTGATTAGGTTTCATCATACCCCTGTATCTTAAGTTGAGACGTGGTGAATGTATGGTTAGGCTTTGGGTAATGGGTGGGGTGGGATTCCCTCATAGTTTCTTGGTTAGACTTGAACCTATAGATAGGTTTTGTTTTGAGTTGAAATGTAGTCAGTGGGATCTTAGGTTGAGACGTGATGATGAAGTTTTGGCTGGGGTCAAAGGTCAAGGCCTGTGTCCCAGTATTTGCACTGAGGTGTCTAACAGGTTTGTGTATGTGATTCTGTACTTCAAGTGCCCTAGGAGGGCTAGTATACAAGTCCCTTGTTAGGGTCCATTGTGTGAATCTGTATTTAGGTTTTAAACCTGTGCCCTCAGTATTTTAAGTTGAAGTGTATAGGATTGTGTCCTGTAATCCAGCACTGTGACCTTTTGAAATCCAAGGCTTGTTTGGGCTTTATTTGTTGGCCTTCTGGGATTTATGTTTGTGTTGGTGTGCATACATCAGTATGAGTCTGTGTACAGAGTCAATTAAGATGTAGATATGTCTTGTGTTCTGTCATAGTGATCTTTTAATTATATGGCCTACTTAGGCTTCAATTGAGGCCTTCTGGGTGTTATGCTCGAATTGATGTGTATGCACCAACGTGCTATTGGATGTAGGATCTTGTAGTAATGTTACGGTCAAGAGGTTGTTGTTATGTGTTGTTTTATCTTAAAAAGAACTCCCCCGAGTCCTTATCCAGGTGAGGGTGTAAGGGAAGTTGATTATGTATGTTTTTTTCTCACTGCTGTTCCCATCCTTCCAGGGTGGTGTATCTCGAGTCTTTCATATGCTTTTAGTACTAAAAGTGTCTTCTATCCTGGGTTGTCAGGGGTAAGAGGCTGATGATCCAATCAGCAAAGGGCGCTAGCTAGTTAGGGGTAGGGGGAAGGGTGCCCTGGCTCAGGCCAGGGCACTATGCATTGGCCATCTCGTTACTGACCGGGTGATCAGGTGATCCTACCTCCTGTTAAGACCCTTAGGAATAGTTGTATCCAATACCTTAATCCAGAGTCTTTCCTGTCGTTTTCTCTGATAGATGTTCCATCTATAGTTGAACTGGATGACTGTGGCCTGTACTGCCGGCCATCCATGATCAACAAAATGTGCCACAAAAGGTGTCTGTATCTCTTTGCCACGTATCACATTGTATTTGTGTTGTATGAAACGTAAACTTATTGTGTTTCCTGTTTCCCCAACATATTGTTTCTTACATGTAGTACAAGTGACAAGATAGACACAATTTTTGGTCAGTGGGTTTCCTCCTGGCATGGTTTTGTAAACCATGTTGGTGTTATAACACCGTATCCATGTTTTTTTCTTATAGTATGACCATTGACTTTTTGATGTTGTAGTCTTTTTTGATTGTATTTTGGCTTTGATCAGCTGGTCTTGTAAATTTTTGTTTTTTCTGAATGCTGCAATGACTCTGTGGTCTTGCAAGAGGTCAGTGTCTTTAAAGATCCTGTCAAAATTCTCCTTTATAATCTTCACCAATTTGACTGTGGCTGGTGAGTATGTTGTGATGAATGGTAAGATTGTAGAGACCTGTATGGGTTTGGTTAGTAGGTATTTCTTTGTTGCATTTCTTAAAAATGAACGGCTGTAACCTCTTTTAGCCAGTGCCACAAAGAGGATTTTTCTGGCTTCCCAAAAGTCTGCTTTGTGGCTACATATCCTATGAAATCTCAGGAGTTGAGACTTCAAGAGGCCTGCATATGTGTGCTTTGGGTGGTAGCTACTTTTATGTAGTAGGGCGTGAGTATCTGTTTCTTTGAAGAATACCTTGACTTCTAGATGATTTGTTTTGTCAAAGTGTGTTCCCTTATATGTGGTGGTATCCAGGAAATCCACTGATGTATAACTGGTAGTTGACTTTAGTGTAATGGAAGAGTTATGTGTGTTGAGAATGGTCATGAATTGAGTAAATTCTGGCTCTGAGTGTGGCCATACACCCCATATATCATCAAGATATCTAAGATAATATAGTGGTTTAATCTTACAAGATGCCAAGGCTGAGGTCTCCCACTCTGCCATAAATATGTTTGCATATGCAGGGGCAAATTTTTTGCCCATAGCTGTGCCTTTCACTTGTAAGTAGAATTTATCATTGAATTCAAAGTCATTTCTTCTCAGATTGATATCCAATAATTGTAGAAGTTCTTTCTCCGGTCTCCTTTTGTCAGGATATTTTCTAAATATTTCTTTAACGGCTTGAATGCCCTCACTTGTGTCTATATTAGTGTATAGACTATCCACATCTAGTGTGAATAACATGGCCCCTGTGGGGATATGTAGTCGTTTGACTGTGTTAACAAAATGATACGTGTCCTTGATATAGCTGGGGTGTTTGTTTGATAGTGGATTTAGAAAATGATCTATGTATTCCGCTGTGTAATATGTTTCACTGTCACAATCTGAGACAATAGGCCTTCCTGGAGGAATTTCGTATGGTTTGCTCCACTTGGTGGGATCTTTATGGATTTTAGGTAGCATATAGAATATTCTGGCTCTAGGATCTGAGTTACCCATCAGGTAGATGTGTTGTTTAATATTTATAAACTTTTTTTCCAGAAGTTTATCTATGATTTTTTGTACTATGTTTATGGTTTCCGGATAGATGGGTTTGTCCAGTTTGGTGTAGTATTTGATATCCTCCAGTTGTCTGTGGCCCTCCCACAGATATTGTTTTTTGTCCAAAATGACAATCGCACTGCCCTTATCTGCTGGTTTGATAATGATATCTTTGTTTTGTTTTAGTTGAAGAATGGCTCTCTCTTCCCCTCTATTCAGGTTGTTGACTAGCCTTCTAAGTATGAAGTGTTTTTGAAAGTACTCATTATCTGCCTCAATAAGGTCTCTAACCTCTGCTGGTAGTTGGTCATCATCTGGAGACCAATTAGATTTTGGTGTAAACAGGGGGATGTCTGTTTCTTCCTTGTCTTGGAAGTGCACTGCCAATTTGATTTTTCTATGGTACTGTTGTAAATCCCACTTGCTTTTTTCCTTTAGATTCTTGTTGCATTCCAACGTGGGAATGAAGGTTAGGCCTCTGTTGAGTAACTCCAACTGGGAAGTGGTTGGTCTAAAGTGTTTGGACAAATTTATAACATTTTTAGACCCCTCCCTTGTAGGTGGGCTTATGGGGTCTTTTAGTTTATCTGTTGAGACCAATGGTCCAGCATGCTTTTTGCTGTTTCTGTGTCCCAGTGTATGTTGTCTTTTTCAGTGGTGAAATATTGATGTGGAAGTTGGGGAATGATACGGAAGTTGTCCCTGATAATGTCATTCAGATCATTCAGTACTGTTTGTTCTTCGTCTGGTAGGTCCTTTGAATAATTGATCAGAGGTACCCAGACATTAGCTTCAGGGAAGCAGTCCTGTGTCATTGTGACTGCCTGTGTGACCTGTTTAGACAAGGTTCTGTGACCTTTTTGTGTCCTGTTGTTAATACCAAAGGCCAAGATTATCTTTTCTGGTTCAGTCTGTACTGTAGCTTTCTGAACTAGATTTGCTACATGTGCAAATGTTGCCCCTGGATAACTGTCTATCTGGAGATCAGGACAGTCATATGTGGGGATCCTGGCTAAATTGGAATCTCCCATGATGATCCACTTTTTTGACACTGTGAGGGCCCATTCTTTCCCCTTCCTAAATGTGTCATTGTGTCTAGTGGGTCTTTGTGGACCTCTGGGTTGATTCTGTTTGAATGATCGTTGTATGAGTTTCTTTTTCTCTGCCCCTTTGGCGTTGATACTAGTTCCCATACTTTTCCTCAGACCTGGGATCAGCATACTGAGTTGGATTCTCTCAGTTACCTCTTGGAATTCAGTGTCTGAGCCTAGGGATATCAAGTCCACCTCATTTTCTTCTTGGGATAGTTCAACGTCATCTACACTCTTATGGTGTGATTGTGAGCATGCTAGCTCCTCCTTTTCGCTCTCTGTTTGGGCCGTATCAGGGATGATCACCTGTTCCTCTACCTGTGTTTCCAGGTTTTCTTGAGCCATTTCTGGGTCCTGTGGCCTGTCCAAGTCCTGTCCTATGAGCATCTCCACTGGGGTAGATGGATTCTTAGGTTGAGAAGCTTCCTCCCTCAAGAGCTCTGGGTTTGGTCGTTGTTCTGGACATATCTGCACTACGTGGGTTATTTTTTGTTTTTTAAGCCTCTGTGGCAGTCCCATTTTCTTGCTTCTCGTCAGGGATGTCCTGGTGTGAGCTGGGTCATCACTCTGTTCTTCCTTCTCACTATCATCTTCCTCCAGTAGGATGTCTATTGGGTGGGTTGCCTTCTGTTTTTTAGGTCCCTGTGGCCATTTCACTTTTCTGATTTTTGTCAGAGGTGGTATGGTGTGACCTGGGTCATCACTCAGCTCTTCCTCCTCGCTCTTATCCTCTTCCCACGTGATCTCGATTGGGTTCTTTGCTTTCTGTTTTTTAGGCTTCTGTGGTAATCCTATTTTTTTGATTCTCTTACGAGGTGGCTCGGTGTGACTGGAGTCATCACTCGGCTCTTCCCCATTCTTCCTATCTGCCTCCAGCATGATCTCCAATTCATCGCCCATTTTAGCTGCGATGAGATTCTCTGCATCTCTTATCACTTCATCTGTTAGGCGTTTTCCCATATTGCGTTTGGACCACTTTACTGCTATTCCAAAGGGTTCCTTCCAATCATCCTCTGTCATATATGGCAGTGCATCTAGCTCACCTTGCAGTGCCTCTGTATAGTGGTCACGCAGCAGTAGTAGGGTTGTGTGTTCCCAATTTTTCGCATTGCCCTCAATATAGTCTGTTACCTTGCTGGTAGGAACAGCTGGTTTGATTGACATCATTAGATTTTCTGTGATCTTTTTAATGCCAGGTGGAGGTATTTTGCTTCGAAAATTGTTGAGATGATGTGTGCATTTGATCAACCTACTCAGTGCTCGCACTCTGACTCCGAAATCTGAATCGTCAGGTTGAGCTCTCTCTTCCATTCTCTGTCTGGGGTTATTTGGAGGTGGCCTCCTTCTGTACTCTGGTTGGTACAATTGTTGCACTCTAGCCTCTGCACGTCCGTGCCTTTGAGGTTTCTGTTGTGCATGCCATTCCTCCTCTCTATGTTGTGGACGTGATTGTTGCTTGTCTCTGTTATCCCTGAATAGGGAGTCACGTTGTGTGTGCCATCCAACATTTCTATATTGTGGATCTATCTGTCGTCTGCTCCCATTGTTATTGAACAGTCGACGTGGCTGTTGTCCACTTTCATAGCGTTGTCTGTCCTTATATTGTGGTGCTCTGTATGTGAGGCCCCTATCACGCGTACCAGAGTTCCCTGGTCGTGGTTTATACTGGGACATATCCCTCACATAGCGCTGTGCCTCCCCTGTGTCTCGTCCAGTATGTCGGGCATCCGTTCTGGGAGCCCGGCTGGCACTCTGTGCCTTGTTGTTTGGTTTATATCGAGGTACAATGTACCTCGATGTTTCAAAAAATTGTGGCCTGTGGCCTGGTTCAAATTGTTGGCGTTGTGGATACATTTTATCCCTTGTCCTGCCTGCTCTGACAGCAGCAGCATAGTTGGGACGATCCTTAGGCTGAATGTATTCGCCTGTATGGTGGCTTGTAACACGGGGCTCATGGCGTGCCATGTTTCGTCCTCTTTTGTAGGACACCCTCGTCCACCCTTCCTCCTCTGAATCAGAATGCATTAGTACAGTTTACTAATTTATTCTATGGAGGGTAGGTTATTTATAAGTAACACAAGTTTTATTTCCGTTCAGCCCCCTCGTTTGGGTGGGCTAGAAGGTTAAACTAGATAGTTTATTATGTATCAACTTGTGTTAAAAATGATCCGCTAATTTGGGTTTAGTTTGCTATTATCAGCTTTTTATAAATGATGTGTCAACCTTGTTTATCAACGACGTTTCGATTTGTCTAAATCTTCATCAGGCTGTACATGGTTGACAAGTTATTTATTGTGAAAAGTATCGATTTGAAACAATGCAATGAAAATGAAGCTTGGAGCAATGTGACTCGGTGGTGTGTCTCCCTCAAAGTGCTGAGAGAGAGTGAGCGCGAGTGGGGAGCGGCAGTCCCTTTTATACTCTTGTGGGCGTGTCTAAGTTCCCTTGGCAGTCAAACTTGGTGTTGTGAGTGCTTTTATCGTGTTTTACTGGTGTTTACCTTTGATCAAAAAATATTTTGATTACCCTCTGTCCTTTCTTTTGGTTTAGCGGATGTTATAGTATGTATGATTTATTTTATGTGACAACGCATGTCGTTTTTTTGCGTGGAAGAATGTGGCTTTTCTTGGAAGAGTCACCTTCCGCCCTACCATTCTTGCATGTAATCTTCATCCGTTCTCTCTTGACTAGTGTGTTCATCTGTTGTGATGCATTTCAAGTGCATCCATCAGGTAGATCTGTAGTGAATAAATATTTGTTTTATTTTAGTTTATCAGGTTTTTCATGTCTGAACATGTTTTGCATCCTGTGTGCTTTATGAGTGGTGTACTTAACACCGTACCTGTTCTAATGGCCCTGTCTGTGTTTATAGAATTATTTATAGGGCTCTATAGTGAACAAAAATAAATTATTTTAGCCTATCAGATTTTTTAGTGAAAAAATAAAGTATTTTAGCCCATCAGGTTTTATATGTCCATGCCTATTTGCATCCTATGTGCTTTGTAAATGGTGTATTTGTGAGACTATTGTCTCACATGTCTGTAAGATTATTATCTTCCAGTGTATTGCACTACAGTCCCTGTTCAAACGGCCTTGCCTATATTGTAAAATCACTTGTGGGATTTTTAATTCGTATGAGACTGTTATTTCCATTTTGCCATGTCCTTTAATGTGGTTTCCATGTTTATTCCATGTATTTCCTTCTTTGTAAGGCAAGGTGTCTTATTGCGTCACTCCCTGTCATCCCCTGTTTTCACTGGGAAATGTCTCCCCTTCGTTCCTCATAGAAGATAAATTAGTTTTAGAATAGGGGGTGACTGGATGTGTGTTTAATTTATTTTGTAAATGTCGAGTCTGTCAACCTAAGATTATTCACCACGTCTTATTTCATATCCCCCAAATTTTAGTTTTGTTCATGACACTTCAGTTAGGTTAAAGCATGTCACCTCACTTGTCTGAAGAGCCCATAAGTGCACCCTCATGGAATCCCTCGTATATCCCCCAGTTACAGGCAGGGTACACCAGTACACTTGATTGTGTATTTCTTAAGACTTCTTGTTATGGAGGTCAGTGTATTCCATCACTGCTCTGGGGGACCCCTAAGTGCATTCCAGTACAGGGTCCCTCGTATACTCTCCAGGGTCAAGTCAGGGTATGCTGGCCTTCTTCTTAGGTTTAGGTCCAAACTTGGAGTCAATGTGGGGTAGTGTGGTTAAGTTTAGGGTAAGTGATTAGGTTTCATCATACCCTTGTGTTTTAAGTCGTGACATGGTAGTCAGGATCTTTGGTTGAGACGTTTAGGGTAAGTGATTAGGTTTCATCATACCCCTGTGTTTTAAGTTGTGACATGGTAGTCAGGATCTTAGGTTGAGACGTGGTGAGCGTATGGTTAGGCTTTGAGTAATAGATGGGGTGGAATTACCCTTATAATTTCTTGATTAGGTTTTAAGCCTATGGGTAGATTCTGTTTTTAAGTTGACATGTAATAGATGGAATCTTAGGTTGAGACATGCTAATGGAGTTTTGGCTGGGGTTAAAGGTCAAGGCCTGTGTCCCAGTTTTTAAATTTTAAAATGTGTATCAAGTTTGTATATGTGATCTTGTGAATGTCAAGTCCATCAACCTGAGATTATTCACCACGTTTTATTCCATGTCCCACAAATTTAATCCCATATTTGTGTCATCCTATAGGTCATCAGTCCGAGCCAGGTTCGCACAGGGATCCATGCAGTCCACTCCAACCGCAGAGTGGGATTCCCTGTCATTAGGGTCAGACTGTGCATAGGTAAGTATGACCATTCAAGTTTTGTTCATGACACTCTAATTAGGTTTAAGGCATAACACCTCACTTGTCTGATGAGTCCCTAAGTGCACCCTCCCGAAATCACTCGTACGTAACCCAGTATACAGGCCGGGTACACTATTTTACTGGTTATGTATTTATTCAGACTTCTAGTATGGAAGTCAGTGTATTCCATCACTGCTCTGGGAGACCCCTGAGTGTATTCCAGTACAAGGTCCCTCGTATACTCTCCAGGATCAAGTCAGGGTGTGCTGATCCTGCTCTTAGGTTTAGATCAAAACTTGGGGTCAATGTGGGACAATGTGGTTTAGGTTTAAGGGTAAGTGATTAGGTTTCATCATACCCCTGTAGGTTTAAGGGTAAGTGATTAGGTTTCATCATACCCCTGTATCTTAAGTTGAGACGTGGTGAATGTATGGTTAGGCTTTGGGTAATGGGTGGGGTGGGATTCCCTCATAGTTTCTTGGTTAGACTTGAACCTATAGATAGGTTTTGTTTTGAGTTGAAATGTAGTCAGTGGGATCTTAGGTTGAGACGTGATGATGAAGTTTTGGCTGGGGTCAAAGGTCAAGGCCTGTGTCCCAGTATTTGCACTGAGGTGTCTAACAGGTTTGTGTATGTGATTCTGTACTTCAAGTGCCCTAGGAGGGCTAGTATACAAGTCCCTTGTTAGGGTCCATTGTGTGAATCTGTATTTAGGTTTTAAACCTGTGCCCTCAGTATTTTAAGTTGAAGTGTATAGGATTGTGTCCTGTAATCCAGCACTGTGACCTTTTGAAATCCAAGGCTTGTTTGGGCTTTATTTGTTGGCCTTCTGGGATTTATGTTTGTGTTGGTGTGCATACATCAGTATGAGTCTGTGTACAGAGTCAATTAAGATGTAGATATGTCTTGTTAGGGTTAGGGTTAGGGTTAGGGTTAGGGTTAGGGTTAGTGAGGGTTAGGGTTAGGGTTAGGGTTAGGGTTAGGGTTAGGGTTAGGGTTAGTAGGGTTAGGGTTAGAGTTAGGGGAAAAGGGGGGTGGTACCCCGACACAGGTCAGGGCACAGTTGCACTCGCTTCTTGTTGGCAACCGAATGTCCCATGAATCAGTTCCCTGCCCCCTGTTGAAGTCCCTTTCAGCAGAAATTGTCTGTTGGTTGATCAGATTATTGTAACTCTACCTCGAAAACTGGGGCTCCAGTTTAGAGTCATGACGGGTGACTGTGAGGTCTGTCAACAGTCCCCTATCGTATCAAACTAGCCTTTAAATGGCTCTGAAGTCTCTTGATACAACACACCTGTATTATGTGTTGTATGTATGACCGCCTTGTAGCTTTAAGCAATGTATTTGATCCAGTGATACAGCATTCTCTTTGCTGTATTTTTGGTCCAGTAGATGTCATCTCTATCTGTGGAGAATAGAGTAGATGGAAGTTTGGGGATTGGACAGAGTCTGTCTCTAATGATGTCATTGAGATAGTCCAATATGTCTTTTGATTGGTCTGAAAGTTGTTCAGAATAATTTAACAGTGGGACCCAGACTCTGGCTTGTGGGAAGTACTGTTGTGTGCTTGTGACCGCCTGTATAACTTGTCTATACATAGTAGATTTGTCGGTCCAAGTGTGGTAATTGATGCCGAATGCCAGTATGATCTTATCAACTTCAATTTCGACTATTGCTCCTGAGACCAGGGCTGGTACATGACCAAAGCCAGCCCCCGGGAAGCAGTCTACTTGCATCTCTGGGCATATGTAGGACTGGATGTTTTGAAGATTGGAGTCACCTATGACTAACCATCTCTTCCTGACTGAAAGGTTCCATTTCCTGTGTTTCATATTGGTAGAGTTATGCCTGTTCGGACGTTGAGTGACAACCAGTTCTTCATCCATGGACCAGTCTTGTGTGAGTCTAACAAGACTGGTTTGTTTGACCAATGCCTCGGATTTGGCTTTCTGACCTCGTGTTACAGGTCCTGACTCTAAGATGGTCTTGATTTGGTCTAATTCTGTTGCACCCTGCCCTGGGGGTGTGTCCAGGTCAATCTGTGGTGTGCCAACCATCACAGCACGATTGATCAATGACATGTCTGTCATTTCTTCTTGTGGTTGCACTACGACGGGGCCTTCTGCTGCCGTCTGTGTCTCACATTCTTCTGCTAGCACAGTACCGGGGTCTTCCTCACCCGTCTGTATCCTACATTCTCCTGTTATTGCAGTACCGGGGTCATCCTCACCCGCCTGTATCTTACATTCTAGCACAGTACCGGGGTCCTCCTCACCCGTCTGTGTCTTACATTCTCCTGTTGATGCAGTACCGGGGTCCTCCTCACCCGTCTGCGACTCACATTCTTCTGGTAGCACAGTACCGGGGTCCTCCTCACCCGTCTGTGTCCTAACCTCTTGTGGGGGCACAGTGACGTGGCTGTCTTGTGACGTTTGTGTCCCCTCTGAATTGGTTGTGTCACTCTCATATTTGGTCCGAAACAAGGCCTGTACCTTATGTAAGGTGGTCTCCTGCAGTCTGGCACCCAGGTTCCTTCTTGCCCACTTGGATGTTATTCTGAATGGCATGTGCCACTCTGAAGGTAGCATGTCTGGCAGATTTCGGATCTCTTTCTGCAGCTCTATTAGGTAATGGCTGCGTAGACACTCCATTGTGGATTCCTCCCACCTTCTAGCATTTGTTTCAATGCGTTTTTTGAGCTCAGTAGATGGGGCAGTGGGCTTGATCGTATCGATCAAGGTTGTTGTCATTTTCCTGATCCCCACTGGAACTAATTCCTTCATGACATTAGTGTAGTGATGTGCAGTTCTAATGACTCTATAGAACGCCTTTAATTTATTATTAAAGTCAGTATCTTCTGTCATGAAAAGTTCCTGAATCTGTTTGTTAATCTGAGCATCTTTTCCCCTTTGTCTTTCAATGTTGTCCTCATAATAGGTTTGATCGTCTGGGTCTGAGTAGCACTCTCCACTTGTTTGTGTGAGAGTCTCCTGGTAGGACTGTGGTCCCTCACTAGGTAAGGGCCACTCTGTGTGATCGTTGAAATCCCATTCAGGGTCTGCTGAATGTGGACTGACGTCAGAGGTCTCCACTGTACCAGGTGGTGTGTTCAAAATGTCATTGTCACTACACCCTCCTGTTTCTTCACTGTGCAAGTCTCCCTCTTCCATAATTGTTATTGTTTTGTTGGCTGGTCTGTGAGACTTTTCCTGACGGTCTAGGGCCTTGTATAAGCCATATTTTTCACGACATGCTTCTACACCTAACATGTCTTTTGTGCCCAGTCTATTACTGGACGGGAACCGTCTGGGCAGGTCAATCAATGGCCTGTGGCCTAATTTGTTTGATTGATCTAGTGGATCTAAAGGATCTCTGTACACTACAGTACGAGTTGGAGGTGTTCCTGGTCTTTGCTCTCGATATCTCAGTGCACTGCCTCTGAAGCGAGTGCCACGACTTGGCACCTGTGTGCCTTCCTCCTGGACATCAGACCAAGCACACTCTGCCATGCTAGCTTTTGTTTAAGCTGGTTAGCTTTGTGTTTAAAGCTAATTGCTACAACTTGCTGTAAAATCCACTTTACAAAGTGTGCAAGTGTAGTTTTTGTTCTGCTTCTTATCTTAAGTGAGTTTAAAAGACTAACTGAGTGCTATATAGCCTGTCAATTCGTGTTTAAATTAGTCCGTTAATTTTAGACTCTCACAGTGTCTCAAATTCACTTTTTTCAGAGAAGTATTGGCCTGCTGCGCCAATTGCTTCTAATATCAACTTTGCACCGAATTTAATTATAATTTATGGCCTGCTCCCCCTCCTTGACGAGTAGAGGAGACTAACTAACTGCTTTATATGACACTAAATGGTGTTTAAATTAGTCCGTTATCTCAAACTAAGCAAAGCCAACGTTGTTCAACAGCCACCTGAGCAGCGCTTCCCGCTGCTAATATTAGCTTCTTGCACAACGTTTTCCGCTGCTATACTGCTTTAATATATAACAATGTCAACACTAACATAACGTTTCGGTTATATTTAACCTTCTTCAGATGTCTACAGGGTTGACAAATCTCTAAACTTGAGCTAAGAGTGTCTCTCTATTGAGCTTTCAGAAAGATCGCAGCAGCCGTGTGCTCTGTTCAGAGTCTTGGAACACACTGACGAGTGGATAGCAGCATCCACTGGGCGTGGCTTCGGGCAAGCCTCGACATGTCACTCAAAGTGACCCTTTGTAAGGTAAATCCGTTCTCCCTACTGTTATAGTGACAATAAAAAATATTTTTATGATTGAAAAATATTCCTAAGCACTGTCCCGGCCTGTCCTGGTTTTTATAAGTGTATTGACTTGTACACAGATAATGTCACCTCAGTGAATTTGGTGCACATGTGCAATGTGACACCCCAAGGTGACTATTGCAGGGCGAATATGTTCGCCCCACTACTGCTGTAGTGACAAAAAAAATTATTTTTATGATTGAAAAATACTCCTATACACTATCCTGGCCTGTCTTGGCTTTTTTTAGGTGTATTGACTGTACACAGATAGTGTCACCTCCATGAACTGAGTGTCCATGTGCAATGTGGCACCTCCAACATCCAGTGTGTCGCATTGGAAATAAATTAGGCTATGTAGTTTTTTTCCTTTTAAAGTACTCTTCTTATGGCCTCTCATGGCTTTATGATCTCATGGGTTTTATAAATATTACTATTGTACCTTGATCATTATTTAGTAGTGGATTTGTATGCATAAAAGTGGTTTTATTGCATAATGCCTACAACGCCTAAATGCCATCCAGAATTGCATGGCACCCTTCTGTATCCTGTCCAACGATCCAATCCACCTCCCCATAACACATTATTGTTTAATAAAAATTAAACCTTATATTATACCAGCTATTGTATCCCAGGTGTAATTAAAAGTGGTCCCTCTAGAGCTGCTTCTACTCTCTTTAGTGTTTATAGCCAGTCAGGCTTCAATTGGGGCCTTCTGCCCTTGTTTGCTCTAATTAGCCTATCGAAGCAGGTTATCATTGTTTTTTTCAACAATTAATAACATATCTTCTTTCTAATGATCCCCCCAGGGGTTACTTACACCTGATTTTGGTGTTTAAGTGACCTAAGGTCTTCCCTTTGGTCATCTGGTGTTCAATGCTAGATTAAGCATTTTTAAGGGGTAAATTATATTTGCCTTTTTAAACTGTGATTGTATTTCTCATCATGTCTCTGTCTGTTCCCACAGGGTCTGTCCCCCACGATTGAAGCTCCCCCAGGCAACATTGTCTCAGGTAAGTATTGGTTTCTAAATTAGGATTAGGTCATACCCTGTAATGGTTAGGTTGTGTATAGAGGGTAGGTTGGGGTTAACTCTACTTTCTCTCTTGTGGGTTTTTGTTCAGGTAAGTATTTAACCTCCTGGTTAGGTTGAGGTTATGTATGAAGTGGTTAGGTTCAGGAGAGAGATCAGAATCCCTGTGGGGTTGGAACGGTTAAGGTGTGTAGAATAGGTGGGTTGGGTTTAACCCTGTGTGCTCTGTCCTGGGTTTAAGCTCAGAGGTCAGAGTCTTAGGGTTTGCCATATCGGGCATGTTGTTCTTTAGTAAGACTAGGCCTGTAATTAGGGTCCTAGGGGATAGAAGATGGCGAGAGGGTTAGATTGAGACATGATGGGTAAGTATGGGGTCAAAGGTCGCTTGGCAAGTATCCTGGGTTATGGCTGGTCAAAACTGTTGGGCAACATAGGTCTTAGATCGGGGACAAATAAAATGGTTGTTTCAGGAATGAAAAGTTTGAATCCTATATACAAAAAGTGGGAGGAGCTGGGTTTTAAAAGGAGGGGAGGTGTTGGTGGCTGAGGGATCCACATGGTTGTGTCATCACTCATCTTGCCATCATTCAGTTGGTACAGTGATGAATGTTTAAAGAGTCCTGTGGTCAAGAGTGTGATCCTTTTAGGTTTATATAAATATGTTTTTAAGTCTTGTGGTCATTGTGTGATCCACTAAGTCTTGTGGTCACTGTGTGATCCATGTTATTTAGGTTTTATATTCGAGGTGAGTATATTACAGTGGTTGCCAATTTTGGCCTTCAAATCCAGTAATGTGGTTACTTAGTGGTGTGGTTTAAACATCCACTGACAAGTTAAATGTGTAGTTGTTCTCAATATCCTATGGAAAGCCCAATGTAGGTTTCTTGTACTTGATGTGATTCACAGTTTGTGTTTCATGTGTTTTTTTGAGAAATGATCCACTGTTCTGTCAGTATTTTCAACTAGAACAATTGTCTGGGGAAACAAGAAGCAGGGCACTGACCATTCGGCCACCAATAGGCACTGGCTAGTTTAGGGGAAAAGGGGGGTGGTACCCCGACACAGGTCAGGGCACAGTTGCACTCGCTTCTTGTTGGCAACCGAATGTCCCATGAATCAGTTCCCTGCCCCCTGTTGAAGTCCCTTTCAGCAGAAATTGTCTGTTGGTTGATCAGATTATTGTAACTCTACCTCGAAAACTGGGGCTCCAGTTTAGAGTCATGACGGGTGACTGTGAGGTCTGTCAACAGTCCCCTATCGTATCAAACTAGCCTTTAAATGGCTCTGAAGTCTCTTGATACAACACACCTGTATTATGTGTTGTATGTATGACCGCCTTGTAGCTTTAAGCAATGTATTTGATCCAGTGATACAGCATTCTCTTTGCTGTATTTTTGGTCCAGTAGATGTCATCTCTATCTGTGGAGAATAGAGTAGATGGAAGTTTGGGGATTGGACAGAGTCTGTCTCTAATGATGTCATTGAGATAGTCCAATATGTCTTTTGATTGGTCTGAAAGTTGTTCAGAATAATTTAACAGTGGGACCCAGACTCTGGCTTGTGGGAAGTACTGTTGTGTGCTTGTGACCGCCTGTATAACTTGTCTATACATAGTAGATTTGTCGGTCCAAGTGTGGTAATTGATGCCGAATGCCAGTATGATCTTATCAACTTCAATTTCGACTATTGCTCCTGAGACCAGGGCTGGTACATGACCAAAGCCAGCCCCCGGGAAGCAGTCTACTTGCATCTCTGGGCATATGTAGGACTGGATGTTTTGAAGATTGGAGTCACCTATGACTAACCATCTCTTCCTGACTGAAAGGTTCCATTTCCTGTGTTTCATATTGGTAGAGTTATGCCTGTTCGGACGTTGAGTGACAACCAGTTCTTCATCCATGGACCAGTCTTGTGTGAGTCTAACAAGACTGGTTTGTTTGACCAATGCCTCGGATTTGGCTTTCTGACCTCGTGTTACAGGTCCTGACTCTAAGATGGTCTTGATTTGGTCTAATTCTGTTGCACCCTGCCCTGGGGGTGTGTCCAGGTCAATCTGTGGTGTGCCAACCATCACAGCACGATTGATCAATGACATGTCTGTCATTTCTTCTTGTGGTTGCACTACGACGGGGCCTTCTGCTGCCGTCTGTGTCTCACATTCTTCTGCTAGCACAGTACCGGGGTCTTCCTCACCCGTCTGTATCCTACATTCTCCTGTTATTGCAGTACCGGGGTCATCCTCACCCGCCTGTATCTTACATTCTAGCACAGTACCGGGGTCCTCCTCACCCGTCTGTGTCTTACATTCTCCTGTTGATGCAGTACCGGGGTCCTCCTCACCCGTCTGCGACTCACATTCTTCTGGTAGCACAGTACCGGGGTCCTCCTCACCCGTCTGTGTCCTAACCTCTTGTGGGGGCACAGTGACGTGGCTGTCTTGTGACGTTTGTGTCCCCTCTGAATTGGTTGTGTCACTCTCATATTTGGTCCGAAACAAGGCCTGTACCTTATGTAAGGTGGTCTCCTGCAGTCTGGCACCCAGGTTCCTTCTTGCCCACTTGGATGTTATTCTGAATGGCATGTGCCACTCTGAAGGTAGCATGTCTGGCAGATTTCGGATCTCTTTCTGCAGCTCTATTAGGTAATGGCTGCGTAGACACTCCATTGTGGATTCCTCCCACCTTCTAGCATTTGTTTCAATGCGTTTTTTGAGCTCAGTAGATGGGGCAGTGGGCTTGATCGTATCGATCAAGGTTGTTGTCATTTTCCTGATCCCCACTGGAACTAATTCCTTCATGACATTAGTGTAGTGATGTGCAGTTCTAATGACTCTATAGAACGCCTTTAATTTATTATTAAAGTCAGTATCTTCTGTCATGAAAAGTTCCTGAATCTGTTTGTTAATCTGAGCATCTTTTCCCCTTTGTCTTTCAATGTTGTCCTCATAATAGGTTTGATCGTCTGGGTCTGAGTAGCACTCTCCACTTGTTTGTGTGAGAGTCTCCTGGTAGGACTGTGGTCCCTCACTGGGTAAGGGCCACTCTGTGTGATCGTTGAAATCCCATTCAGGGTCTGCTGAATGTGGACTGACGTCAGAGGTCTCCACTGTACCAGGTGGTGTGTTCAAAATGTCATTGTCACTACACCCTCCTGTTTCTTCACTGTGCAAGTCTCCCTCTTCCATAATTGTTATTGTTTTGTTGGCTGGTCTGTTAGACTTTTCCTGACGGTCTAGGGCCTTGTATAAGCCATATTTTTCACGACATGCTTCTACACCTAACATGTCTTTTGTGCCCAGTCTATTACTGGACGGGAACCGTCTGGGCAGGTCAATCAATGGCCTGTGGCCTAATTTGTTTGATTGATCTAGTGGATCTAAAGGATCTCTGTACACTACAGTACGAGTTGGAGGTGTTCCTGGTCTTTGCTCTCGATATCTCAGTGCACTGCCTCTGAAGCGAGTGCCACGACTTGGCACCTGTGTGCCTTCCTCCTGGACATCAGACCAAGCACACTCTGCCATGCTAGCTTTTGTTTAAGCTGGTTAGCTTTGTGTTTAAAGCTAATTGCTACAACTTGCTGTAAAATCCACTTTACAAAGTGTGCAAGTGTAGTTTTTGTTCTGCTTCTTATCTTAAGTGAGTTTAAAAGACTAACTGAGTGCTATATAGCCTGTCAATTCGTGTTTAAATTAGTCCGTTAATTTTAGACTCTCACAGTGTCTCAAATTCACTTTTTTCAGAGAAGTATTGGCCTGCTGCGCCAATTGCTTCTAATATCAACTTTGCACCGAATTTAATTATAATTTATGGCCTGCTCCCCCTCCTTGACGAGTAGAGGAGACTAACTAACTGCTTTATATGACACTAAATGGTGTTTAAATTAGTCCGTTATCTCAAACTAAGCAAAGCCAACGTTGTTCAACAGCCACCTGAGCAGCGCTTCCCGCTGCTAATATTAGCTTCTTGAACAACGTTTTCCGCTGCTATACTGCTTTAATATATAACAATGTCAACACTAACATAACGTTTCGGTTATATTTAACCTTCTTCAGATGTCTACAGGGTTGACAAATCTCTAAACTTGAGCTAAGAGTGTCTCTCTATTGAGCTTTCAGAAAGATCGCAGCAGCCGTGTGCTCTGTTCAGAGTCTTGGAACACACTGACGAGTGGATAGCAGCATCCACTGGGCGTGGCTTCGGGCAAGCCTCGACATGTCACTCAAAGTGACCCTTTGTAAGGTAAATCCGTTCTCCCTACTGTTATAGTGACAATAAAAAATATTTTTATGATTGAAAAATATTCCTAAGCACTGTCCCGGCCTGTCCTGGTTTTTATAAGTGTATTGACTTGTACACAGATAATGTCACCTCAGTGAATTTGGTGCACATGTGCAATGTGACACCCCAAGGTGACTATTGCAGGGCGAATATGTTCGCCCCACTACTGCTGTAGTGACAAAAAAAATTATTTTTATGATTGAAAAATACTCCTATACACTATCCTGGCCTGTCTTGGCTTTTTTTAGGTGTATTGACTGTACACAGATAGTGTCACCTCCATGAACTGAGTGTCCATGTGCAATGTGGCACCTCCAACATCCAGTGTGTCGCATTGGAAATAAATTAGGCTATGTAGTTTTTTTCCTTTTAAAGTACTCTTCTTATGGCCTCTCATGGCTTTATGATCTCATGGGTTTTATAAATATTACTATTGTACCTTGATCATTATTTAGTAGTGGATTTGTATGCATAAAAGTGGTTTTATTGCATAATACCTACAACGCCTAAATGCCATCCAGAATTGCATGGCACCCTTCTGTATCCTGTCCAACGATCCAATCCACCTCCCCATAACACATTATTGTTTAATAAAAATTAAACCTTATATTATACCAGCTATTGTATCCCAGGTGTAATTAAAAGTGGTCCCTCTAGAGCTGCTTCTACTCTCTTTAGTGTTTATAGCCAGTCAGGCTTCAATTGGGGCCTTCTGCCCTTGTTTGCTCTAATTAGCCTATCGAAGCAGGTTATCATTGTTTTTTTCAACAATTAATAACATATCTTCTTTCTAATGATCCCCCCAGGGGTTACTCACACCTGATTTTGGTGTTTAAGTGACCTAAGGTCTTCCCTTTGGTCATCTGGTGTTCAATGCTAGATTAAGCATTTTTAAGGGGTAAATTATATTTGCCTTTTTAAACTGTGATTGTATTTCTCATCATGTCTCTGTCTGTTCCCACAGGGTCTGTCCCCCACGATTGAAGCTCCCCCAGGCAACATTGTCTCAGGTAAGTATTGGTTTCTAAATTAGGATTAGGTCATACCCTGTAATGGTTAGGTTGTGTATAGAGGGTAGGTTGGGGTTAACTCTACTTTCTCTCTTGTGGGTTTTTGTTCAGGTAAGTATTTAACCTCCTGGTTAGGTTGAGGTTATGTATGAAGTGGTTAGGTTCAGGAGAGAGATCAGAATCCCTGTGGGGTTGGAACGGTTAAGGTGTGTAGAATAGGTGGGTTGGGTTTAACCCTGTGTGCTCTGTCCTGGGTTTAAGCTCAGAGGTCAGAGTCTTAGGGTTTGCCATATCGGGCATGTTGTTCTTTAGTAAGACTAGGCCTGTAATTAGGGTCCTAGGGGATAGAAGATGGCGAGAGGGTTAGATTGAGACATGATGGGTAAGTATGGGGTCAAAGGTCGCTTGGCAAGTATCCTGGGTTATGGCTGGTCAAAACTGTTGGGCAACATAGGTCTTAGATCGGGGACAAATAAAATGGTTGTTTCAGGAATGAAAAGTTTGAATCCTATATACAAAAAGTGGGAGGAGCTGGGTTTTAAAAGGAGGGGAGGTGTTGGTGGCTGAGGGATCCACATGGTTGTGTCATCACTCATCTTGCCATCATTCAGTTGGTACAGTGATGAATGTTTAAAGAGTCCTGTGGTCAAGAGTGTGATCCTTTTAGGTTTATATAAATATGTTTTTAAGTCTTGTGGTCATTGTGTGATCCACTAAGTCTTGTGGTCACTGTGTGATCCATGTTATTTAGGTTTTATATTCGAGGTGAGTATATTACAGTGGTTGCCAATTTTGGCCTTCAAATCCAGTAATGTGGTTACTTAGTGGTGTGGTTTAAACATCCACTGACAAGTTAAATGTGTAGTTGTTCTCAATATCCTATGGAAAGCCCAATGTAGGTTTCTTGTACTTGATGTGATTCACAGTTTGTGTTTCATGTGTTTTTTTGAGAAATGATCCACTGTTCTGTCAGTATTTTCAACTAGAACAATTGTCTGGGGAAACAAGAAGCAGGGCACTGACCATTCGGCCACCAATAGGCACTGGCTAGTTTAGGGGAAAAGGGGGGTGGTACCCCGACACAGGTCAGGGCACAGTTGCACTCGCTTCTTGTTGGCAACCGAATGTCCCATGAATCAGTTCCCTGCCCCCTGTTGAAGTCCCTTTCAGCAGAAATTGTCTGTTGGTTGATCAGATTATTGTAACTCTACCTCGAAAACTGGGGCTCCAGTTTAGAGTCATGACGGGTGACTGTGAGGTCTGTCAACAGTCCCCTATCGTATCAAACTAGCCTTTAAATGGCTCTGAAGTCTCTTGATACAACACACCTGTATTATGTGTTGTATGTATGACCGCCTTGTAGCTTTAAGCAATGTATTTGATCCAGTGATACAGCATTCTCTTTGCTGTATTTTTGGTCCAGTAGATGTCATCTCTATCTGTGGAGAATAGAGTAGATGGAAGTTTGGGGATTGGACAGAGTCTGTCTCTAATGATGTCATTGAGATAGTCCAATATGTCTTTTGATTGGTCTGAAAGTTGTTCAGAATAATTTAACAGTGGGACCCAGACTCTGGCTTGTGGGAAGTACTGTTGTGTGCTTGTGACCGCCTGTATAACTTGTCTATACATAGTAGATTTGTCGGTCCAAGTGTGGTAATTGATGCCGAATGCCAGTATGATCTTATCAACTTCAATTTCGACTATTGCTCCTGAGACCAGGGCTGGTACATGACCAAAGCCAGCCCCCGGGAAGCAGTCTACTTGCATCTCTGGGCATATGTAGGACTGGATGTTTTGAAGATTGGAGTCACCTATGACTAACCATCTCTTCCTGACTGAAAGGTTCCATTTCCTGTGTTTCATATTGGTAGAGTTATGCCTGTTCGGACGTTGAGTGACAACCAGTTCTTCATCCATGGACCAGTCTTGTGTGAGTCTAACAAGACTGGTTTGTTTGACCAATGCCTCGGATTTGGCTTTCTGACCTCGTGTTACAGGTCCTGACTCTAAGATGGTCTTGATTTGGTCTAATTCTGTTGCACCCTGCCCTGGGGGTGTGTCCAGGTCAATCTGTGGTGTGCCAACCATCACAGCACGATTGATCAATGACATGTCTGTCATTTCTTCTTGTGGTTGCACTACGACGGGGCCTTCTGCTGCCGTCTGTGTCTCACATTCTTCTGCTAGCACAGTACCGGGGTCTTCCTCACCCGTCTGTATCCTACATTCTCCTGTTATTGCAGTACCGGGGTCATCCTCACCCGCCTGTATCTTACATTCTAGCACAGTA
Source organism: Poromitra crassiceps (assembly GCF_964638095.1). Taxonomy (NCBI): domain Eukaryota; kingdom Metazoa; phylum Chordata; class Actinopteri; order Beryciformes; family Melamphaidae; genus Poromitra; species Poromitra crassiceps. The sequence goes on along the minus strand of NW_028151912.1, from coordinate 62,960 downwards.
CCGGGGTCCTCCTCACCCGTCTGTGTCTTACATTCTCCTGTTGATGCAGTACCGGGGTCCTCCTCACCCGTCTGCGACTCACATTCTTCTGGTAGCACAGTACCGGGGTCCTCCTCACCCGTCTGTGTCCTAACCTCTTGTGGGGGCACAGTGACGTGGCTGTCTTGTGACGTTTGTGTCCCCTCTGAATTGGTTGTGTCACTCTCATATTTGGTCCGAAACAAGGCCTGTACCTTATGTAAGGTGGTCTCCTGCAGTCTGGCACCCAGGTTCCTTCTTGCCCACTTGGATGTTATTCTGAATGGCATGTGCCACTCTGAAGGTAGCATGTCTGGCAGATTTCGGATCTCTTTCTGCAGCTCTATTAGGTAATGGCTGCGTAGACACTCCATTGTGGATTCCTCCCACCTTCTAGCATTTGTTTCAATGCGTTTTTTGAGCTCAGTAGATGGGGCAGTGGGCTTGATCGTATCGATCAAGGTTGTTGTCATTTTCCTGATCCCCACTGGAACTAATTCCTTCATGACATTAGTGTAGTGATGTGCAGTTCTAATGACTCTATAGAACGCCTTTAATTTATTATTAAAGTCAGTATCTTCTGTCATGAAAAGTTCCTGAATCTGTTTGTTAATCTGAGCATCTTTTCCCCTTTGTCTTTCAATGTTGTCCTCATAATAGGTTTGATCGTCTGGGTCTGAGTAGCACTCTCCACTTGTTTGTGTGAGAGTCTCCTGGTAGGACTGTGGTCCCTCACTGGGTAAGGGCCACTCTGTGTGATCGTTGAAATCCCATTCAGGGTCTGCTGAATGTGGACTGACGTCAGAGGTCTCCACTGTACCAGGTGGTGTGTTCAAAATGTCATTGTCACTACACCCTCCTGTTTCTTCACTGTGCAAGTCTCCCTCTTCCATAATTGTTATTGTTTTGTTGGCTGGTCTGTGAGACTTTTCCTGACGGTCTAGGGCCTTGTATAAGCCATATTTTTCACGACATGCTTCTACACCTAACATGTCTTTTGTGCCCAGTCTATTACTGGACGGGAACCGTCTGGGCAGGTCAATCAATGGCCTGTGGCCTAATTTGTTTGATTGATCTAGTGGATCTAAAGGATCTCTGTACACTACAGTACGAGTTGGAGGTGTTCCTGGTCTTTGCTCTCGATATCTCAGTGCACTGCCTCTGAAGCGAGTGCCACGACTTGGCACCTGTGTGCCTTCCTCCTGGACATCAGACCAAGCACACTCTGCCATGCTAGCTTTTGTTTAAGCTGGTTAGCTTTGTGTTTAAAGCTAATTGCTACAACTTGCTGTAAAATCCACTTTACAAAGTGTGCAAGTGTAGTTTTTGTTCTGCTTCTTATCTTAAGTGAGTTTAAAAGACTAACTGAGTGCTATATAGCCTGTCAATTCGTGTTTAAATTAGTCCGTTAATTTTAGACTCTCACAGTGTCTCAAATTCACTTTTTTCAGAGAAGTATTGGCCTGCTGCGCCAATTGCTTCTAATATCAACTTTGCACCGAATTTAATTATAATTTATGGCCTGCTCCCCCTCCTTGACGAGTAGAGGAGACTAACTAACTGCTTTATATGACACTAAATGGTGTTTAAATTAGTCCGTTATCTCAAACTAAGCAAAGCCAACGTTGTTCAACAGCCACCTGAGCAGCGCTTCCCGCTGCTAATATTAGCTTCTTGAACAACGTTTTCCGCTGCTATACTGCTTTAATATATAACAATGTCAACACTAACATAACGTTTCGGTTATATTTAACCTTCTTCAGATGTCTACAGGGTTGACAAATCTCTAAACTTGAGCTAAGAGTGTCTCTCTATTGAGCTTTCAGAAAGATCGCAGCAGCCGTGTGCTCTGTTCAGAGTCTTGGAACACACTGACGAGTGGATAGCAGCATCCACTGGGCGTGGCTTCGGGCAAGCCTCGACATGTCACTCAAAGTGACCCTTTGTAAGGTAAATCCGTTCTCCCTACTGTTATAGTGACAATAAAAAATATTTTTATGATTGAAAAATATTCCTAAGCACTGTCCCGGCCTGTCCTGGTTTTTATAAGTGTATTGACTTGTACACAGATAATGTCACCTCAGTGAATTTGGTGCACATGTGCAATGTGACACCCCAAGGTGACTATTGCAGGGCGAATATGTTCGCCCCACTACTGCTGTAGTGACAAAAAAAATTATTTTTATGATTGAAAAATACTCCTATACACTATCCTGGCCTGTCTTGGCTTTTTTTAGGTGTATTGACTGTACACAGATAGTGTCACCTCCATGAACTGAGTGTCCATGTGCAATGTGGCACCTCCAACATCCAGTGTGTCGCATTGGAAATAAATTAGGCTATGTAGTTTTTTTCCTTTTAAAGTACTCTTCTTATGGCCTCTCATGGCTTTATGATCTCATGGGTTTTATAAATATTACTATTGTACCTTGATCATTATTTAGTAGTGGATTTGTATGCATAAAAGTGGTTTTATTGCATAATACCTACAACGCCTAAATGCCATCCAGAATTGCATGGCACCCTTCTGTATCCTGTCCAACGATCCAATCCACCTCCCCATAACACATTATTGTTTAATAAAAATTAAACCTTATATTATACCAGCTATTGTATCCCAGGTGTAATTAAAAGTGGTCCCTCTAGAGCTGCTTCTACTCTCTTTAGTGTTTATAGCCAGTCAGGCTTCAATTGGGGCCTTCTGCCCTTGTTTGCTCTAATTAGCCTATCGAAGCAGGTTATCATTGTTTTTTTCAACAATTAATAACATATCTTCTTTCTAATGATCCCCCCAGGGGTTACTCACACCTGATTTTGGTGTTTAAGTGACCTAAGGTCTTCCCTTTGGTCATCTGGTGTTCAATGCTAGATTAAGCATTTTTAAGGGGTAAATTATATTTGCCTTTTTAAACTGTGATTGTATTTCTCATCATGTCTCTGTCTGTTCCCACAGGGTCTGTCCCCCACGATTGAAGCTCCCCCAGGCAACATTGTCTCAGGTAAGTATTGGTTTCTAAATTAGGATTAGGTCATACCCTGTAATGGTTAGGTTGTGTATAGAGGGTAGGTTGGGGTTAACTCTACTTTCTCTCTTGTGGGTTTTTGTTCAGGTAAGTATTTAACCTCCTGGTTAGGTTGAGGTTATGTATGAAGTGGTTAGGTTCAGGAGAGAGATCAGAATCCCTGTGGGGTTGGAACGGTTAAGGTGTGTAGAATAGGTGGGTTGGGTTTAACCCTGTGTGCTCTGTCCTGGGTTTAAGCTCAGAGGTCAGAGTCTTAGGGTTTGCCATATCGGGCATGTTGTTCTTTAGTAAGACTAGGCCTGTAATTAGGGTCCTAGGGGATAGAAGATGGCGAGAGGGTTAGATTGAGACATGATGGGTAAGTATGGGGTCAAAGGTCGCTTGGCAAGTATCCTGGGTTATGGCTGGTCAAAACTGTTGGGCAACATAGGTCTTAGATCGGGGACAAATAAAATGGTTGTTTCAGGAATGAAAAGTTTGAATCCTATATACAAAAAGTGGGAGGAGCTGGGTTTTAAAAGGAGGGGAGGTGTTGGTGGCTGAGGGATCCACATGGTTGTGTCATCACTCATCTTGCCATCATTCAGTTGGTACAGTGATGAATGTTTAAAGAGTCCTGTGGTCAAGAGTGTGATCCTTTTAGGTTTATATAAATATGTTTTTAAGTCTTGTGGTCATTGTGTGATCCACTAAGTCTTGTGGTCACTGTGTGATCCATGTTATTTAGGTTTTATATTCGAGGTGAGTATATTACAGTGGTTGCCAATTTTGGCCTTCAAATCCAGTAATGTGGTTACTTAGTGGTGTGGTTTAAACATCCACTGACAAGTTAAATGTGTAGTTGTTCTCAATATCCTATGGAAAGCCCAATGTAGGTTTCTTGTACTTGATGTGATTCACAGTTTGTGTTTCATGTGTTTTTTTGAGAAATGATCCACTGTTCTGTCAGTATTTTCAACTAGAACAATTGTCTGGGGAAACAAGAAGCAGGGCACTGACCATTCGGCCACCAATAGGCACTGGCTAGTTTAGGGGAAAAGGGGGGTGGTACCCCGACACAGGTCAGGGCACAGTTGCACTCGCTTCTTGTTGGCAACCGAATGTCCCATGAATCAGTTCCCTGCCCCCTGTTGAAGTCCCTTTCAGCAGAAATTGTCTGTTGGTTGATCAGATTATTGTAACTCTACCTCGAAAACTGGGGCTCCAGTTTAGAGTCATGACGGGTGACTGTGAGGTCTGTCAACAGTCCCCTATCGTATCAAACTAGCCTTTAAATGGCTCTGAAGTCTCTTGATACAACACACCTGTATTATGTGTTGTATGTATGACCGCCTTGTAGCTTTAAGCAATGTATTTGATCCAGTGATACAGCATTCTCTTTGCTGTATTTTTGGTCCAGTAGATGTCATCTCTATCTGTGGAGAATAGAGTAGATGGAAGTTTGGGGATTGGACAGAGTCTGTCTCTAATGATGTCATTGAGATAGTCCAATATGTCTTTTGATTGGTCTGAAAGTTGTTCAGAATAATTTAACAGTGGGACCCAGACTCTGGCTTGTGGGAAGTACTGTTGTGTGCTTGTGACCGCCTGTATAACTTGTCTATACATAGTAGATTTGTCGGTCCAAGTGTGGTAATTGATGCCGAATGCCAGTATGATCTTATCAACTTCAATTTCGACTATTGCTCCTGAGACCAGGGCTGGTACATGACCAAAGCCAGCCCCCGGGAAGCAGTCTACTTGCATCTCTGGGCATATGTAGGACTGGATGTTTTGAAGATTGGAGTCACCTATGACTAACCATCTCTTCCTGACTGAAAGGTTCCATTTCCTGTGTTTCATATTGGTAGAGTTATGCCTGTTCGGACGTTGAGTGACAACCAGTTCTTCATCCATGGACCAGTCTTGTGTGAGTCTAACAAGACTGGTTTGTTTGACCAATGCCTCGGATTTGGCTTTCTGACCTCGTGTTACAGGTCCTGACTCTAAGATGGTCTTGATTTGGTCTAATTCTGTTGCACCCTGCCCTGGGGGTGTGTCCAGGTCAATCTGTGGTGTGCCAACCATCACAGCACGATTGATCAATGACATGTCTGTCATTTCTTCTTGTGGTTGCACTACGACGGGGCCTTCTGCTGCCGTCTGTGTCTCACATTCTTCTGCTAGCACAGTACCGGGGTCTTCCTCACCCGTCTGTATCCTACATTCTCCTGTTATTGCAGTACCGGGGTCATCCTCACCCGCCTGTATCTTACATTCTAGCACAGTACCGGGGTCCTCCTCACCCGTCTGTGTCTTACATTCTCCTGTTGATGCAGTACCGGGGTCCTCCTCACCCGTCTGCGACTCACATTCTTCTGGTAGCACAGTACCGGGGTCCTCCTCACCCGTCTGTGTCCTAACCTCTTGTGGGGGCACAGTGACGTGGCTGTCTTGTGACGTTTGTGTCCCCTCTGAATTGGTTGTGTCACTCTCATATTTGGTCCGAAACAAGGCCTGTACCTTATGTAAGGTGGTCTCCTGCAGTCTGGCACCCAGGTTCCTTCTTGCCCACTTGGATGTTATTCTGAATGGCATGTGCCACTCTGAAGGTAGCATGTCTGGCAGATTTCGGATCTCTTTCTGCAGCTCTATTAGGTAATGGCTGCGTAGACACTCCATTGTGGATTCCTCCCACCTTCTAGCATTTGTTTCAATGCGTTTTTTGAGCTCAGTAGATGGGGCAGTGGGCTTGATCGTATCGATCAAGGTTGTTGTCATTTTCCTGATCCCCACTGGAACTAATTCCTTCATGACATTAGTGTAGTGATGTGCAGTTCTAATGACTCTATAGAACGCCTTTAATTTATTATTAAAGTCAGTATCTTCTGTCATGAAAAGTTCCTGAATCTGTTTGTTAATCTGAGCATCTTTTCCCCTTTGTCTTTCAATGTTGTCCTCATAATAGGTTTGATCGTCTGGGTCTGAGTAGCACTCTCCACTTGTTTGTGTGAGAGTCTCCTGGTAGGACTGTGGTCCCTCACTGGGTAAGGGCCACTCTGTGTGATCGTTGAAATCCCATTCAGGGTCTGCTGAATGTGGACTGACGTCAGAGGTCTCCACTGTACCAGGTGGTGTGTTCAAAATGTCATTGTCACTACACCCTCCTGTTTCTTCACTGTGCAAGTCTCCCTCTTCCATAATTGTTATTGTTTTGTTGGCTGGTCTGTGAGACTTTTCCTGACGGTCTAGGGCCTTGTATAAGCCATATTTTTCACGACATGCTTCTACACCTAACATGTCTTTTGTGCCCAGTCTATTACTGGACGGGAACCGTCTGGGCAGGTCAATCAATGGCCTGTGGCCTAATTTGTTTGATTGATCTAGTGGATCTAAAGGATCTCTGTACACTACAGTACGAGTTGGAGGTGTTCCTGGTCTTTGCTCTCGATATCTCAGTGCACTGCCTCTGAAGCGAGTGCCACGACTTGGCACCTGTGTGCCTTCCTCCTGGACATCAGACCAAGCACACTCTGCCATGCTAGCTTTTGTTTAAGCTGGTTAGCTTTGTGTTTAAAGCTAATTGCTACAACTTGCTGTAAAATCCACTTTACAAAGTGTGCAAGTGTAGTTTTTGTTCTGCTTCTTATCTTAAGTGAGTTTAAAAGACTAACTGAGTGCTATATAGCCTGTCAATTCGTGTTTAAATTAGTCCGTTAATTTTAGACTCTCACAGTGTCTCAAATTCACTTTTTTCAGAGAAGTATTGGCCTGCTGCGCCAATTGCTTCTAATATCAACTTTGCACCGAATTTAATTATAATTTATGGCCTGCTCCCCCTCCTTGACGAGTAGAGGAGACTAACTAACTGCTTTATATGACACTAAATGGTGTTTAAATTAGTCCGTTATCTCAAACTAAGCAAAGCCAACGTTGTTCAACAGCCACCTGAGCAGCGCTTCCCGCTGCTAATATTAGCTTCTTGAACAACGTTTTCCGCTGCTATACTGCTTTAATATATAACAATGTCAACACTAACATAACGTTTCGGTTATATTTAACCTTCTTCAGATGTCTACAGGGTTGACAAATCTCTAAACTTGAGCTAAGAGTGTCTCTCTATTGAGCTTTCAGAAAGATCGCAGCAGCCGTGTGCTCTGTTCAGAGTCTTGGAACACACTGACGAGTGGATAGCAGCATCCACTGGGCGTGGCTTCGGGCAAGCCTCGACATGTCACTCAAAGTGACCCTTTGTAAGGTAAATCCGTTCTCCCTACTGTTATAGTGACAATAAAAAATATTTTTATGATTGAAAAATATTCCTAAGCACTGTCCCGGCCTGTCCTGGTTTTTATAAGTGTATTGACTTGTACACAGATAATGTCACCTCAGTGAATTTGGTGCACATGTGCAATGTGACACCCCAAGGTGACTATTGCAGGGCGAATATGTTCGCCCCACTACTGCTGTAGTGACAAAAAAAATTATTTTTATGATTGAAAAATACTCCTATACACTATCCTGGCCTGTCTTGGCTTTTTTTAGGTGTATTGACTGTACACAGATAGTGTCACCTCCATGAACTGAGTGTCCATGTGCAATGTGGCACCTCCAACATCCAGTGTGTCGCATTGGAAATAAATTAGGCTATGTAGTTTTTTTCCTTTTAAAGTACTCTTCTTATGGCCTCTCATGGCTTTATGATCTCATGGGTTTTATAAATATTACTATTGTACCTTGATCATTATTTAGTAGTGGATTTGTATGCATAAAAGTGGTTTTATTGCATAATACCTACAACGCCTAAATGCCATCCAGAATTGCATGGCACCCTTCTGTATCCTGTCCAACGATCCAATCCACCTCCCCATAACACATTATTGTTTAATAAAAATTAAACCTTATATTATACCAGCTATTGTATCCCAGGTGTAATTAAAAGTGGTCCCTCTAGAGCTGCTTCTACTCTCTTTAGTGTTTATAGCCAGTCAGGCTTCAATTGGGGCCTTCTGCCCTTGTTTGCTCTAATTAGCCTATCGAAGCAGGTTATCATTGTTTTTTTCAACAATTAATAACATATCTTCTTTCTAATGATCCCCCCAGGGGTTACTCACACCTGATTTTGGTGTTTAAGTGACCTAAGGTCTTCCCTTTGGTCATCTGGTGTTCAATGCTAGATTAAGCATTTTTAAGGGGTAAATTATATTTGCCTTTTTAAACTGTGATTGTATTTCTCATCATGTCTCTGTCTGTTCCCACAGGGTCTGTCCCCCACGATTGAAGCTCCCCCAGGCAACATTGTCTCAGGTAAGTATTGGTTTCTAAATTAGGATTAGGTCATACCCTGTAATGGTTAGGTTGTGTATAGAGGGTAGGTTGGGGTTAACTCTACTTTCTCTCTTGTGGGTTTTTGTTCAGGTAAGTATTTAACCTCCTGGTTAGGTTGAGGTTATGTATGAAGTGGTTAGGTTCAGGAGAGAGATCAGAATCCCTGTGGGGTTGGAACGGTTAAGGTGTGTAGAATAGGTGGGTTGGGTTTAACCCTGTGTGCTCTGTCCTGGGTTTAAGCTCAGAGGTCAGAGTCTTAGGGTTTGCCATATCGGGCATGTTGTTCTTTAGTAAGACTAGGCCTGTAATTAGGGTCCTAGGGGATAGAAGATGGCGAGAGGGTTAGATTGAGACATGATGGGTAAGTATGGGGTCAAAGGTCGCTTGGCAAGTATCCTGGGTTATGGCTGGTCAAAACTGTTGGGCAACATAGGTCTTAGATCGGGGACAAATAAAATGGTTGTTTCAGGAATGAAAAGTTTGAATCCTATATACAAAAAGTGGGAGGAGCTGGGTTTTAAAAGGAGGGGAGGTGTTGGTGGCTGAGGGATCCACATGGTTGTGTCATCACTCATCTTGCCATCATTCAGTTGGTACAGTGATGAATGTTTAAAGAGTCCTGTGGTCAAGAGTGTGATCCTTTTAGGTTTATATAAATATGTTTTTAAGTCTTGTGGTCATTGTGTGATCCACTAAGTCTTGTGGTCACTGTGTGATCCATGTTATTTAGGTTTTATATTCGAGGTGAGTATATTACAGTGGTTGCCAATTTTGGCCTTCAAATCCAGTAATGTGGTTACTTAGTGGTGTGGTTTAAACATCCACTGACAAGTTAAATGTGTAGTTGTTCTCAATATCCTATGGAAAGCCCAATGTAGGTTTCTTGTACTTGATGTGATTCACAGTTTGTGTTTCATGTGTTTTTTTGAGAAATGATCCACTGTTCTGTCAGTATTTTCAACTAGAACAATTGTCTGGGGAAACAAGAAGCAGGGCACTGACCATTCGGCCACCAATAGGCACTGGCTAGTTTAGGGGAAAAGGGGGGTGGTACCCCGACACAGGTCAGGGCACAGTTGCACTCGCTTCTTGTTGGCAACCGAATGTCCCATGAATCAGTTCCCTGCCCCCTGTTGAAGTCCCTTTCAGCAGAAATTGTCTGTTGGTTGATCAGATTATTGTAACTCTACCTCGAAAACTGGGGCTCCAGTTTAGAGTCATGACGGGTGACTGTGAGGTCTGTCAACAGTCCCCTATCGTATCAAACTAGCCTTTAAATGGCTCTGAAGTCTCTTGATACAACACACCTGTATTATGTGTTGTATGTATGACCGCCTTGTAGCTTTAAGCAATGTATTTGATCCAGTGATACAGCATTCTCTTTGCTGTATTTTTGGTCCAGTAGATGTCATCTCTATCTGTGGAGAATAGAGTAGATGGAAGTTTGGGGATTGGACAGAGTCTGTCTCTAATGATGTCATTGAGATAGTCCAATATGTCTTTTGATTGGTCTGAAAGTTGTTCAGAATAATTTAACAGTGGGACCCAGACTCTGGCTTGTGGGAAGTACTGTTGTGTGCTTGTGACCGCCTGTATAACTTGTCTATACATAGTAGATTTGTCGGTCCAAGTGTGGTAATTGATGCCGAATGCCAGTATGATCTTATCAACTTCAATTTCGACTATTGCTCCTGAGACCAGGGCTGGTACATGACCAAAGCCAGCCCCCGGGAAGCAGTCTACTTGCATCTCTGGGCATATGTAGGACTGGATGTTTTGAAGATTGGAGTCACCTATGACTAACCATCTCTTCCTGACTGAAAGGTTCCATTTCCTGTGTTTCATATTGGTAGAGTTATGCCTGTTCGGACGTTGAGTGACAACCAGTTCTTCATCCATGGACCAGTCTTGTGTGAGTCTAACAAGACTGGTTTGTTTGACCAATGCCTCGGATTTGGCTTTCTGACCTCGTGTTACAGGTCCTGACTCTAAGATGGTCTTGATTTGGTCTAATTCTGTTGCACCCTGCCCTGGGGGTGTGTCCAGGTCAATCTGTGGTGTGCCAACCATCACAGCACGATTGATCAATGACATGTCTGTCATTTCTTCTTGTGGTTGCACTACGACGGGGCCTTCTGCTGCCGTCTGTGTCTCACATTCTTCTGCTAGCACAGTACCGGGGTCTTCCTCACCCGTCTGTATCCTACATTCTCCTGTTATTGCAGTACCGGGGTCATCCTCACCCGCCTGTATCTTACATTCTAGCACAGTACCGGGGTCCTCCTCACCCGTCTGTGTCTTACATTCTCCTGTTGATGCAGTACCGGGGTCCTCCTCACCCGTCTGCGACTCACATTCTTCTGGTAGCACAGTACCGGGGTCCTCCTCACCCGTCTGTGTCCTAACCTCTTGTGGGGGCACAGTGACGTGGCTGTCTTGTGACGTTTGTGTCCCCTCTGAATTGGTTGTGTCACTCTCATATTTGGTCCGAAACAAGGCCTGTACCTTATGTAAGGTGGTCTCCTGCAGTCTGGCACCCAGGTTCCTTCTTGCCCACTTGGATGTTATTCTGAATGGCATGTGCCACTCTGAAGGTAGCATGTCTGGCAGATTTCGGATCTCTTTCTGCAGCTCTATTAGGTAATGGCTGCGTAGACACTCCATTGTGGATTCCTCCCACCTTCTAGCATTTGTTTCAATGCGTTTTTTGAGCTCAGTAGATGGGGCAGTGGGCTTGATCGTATCGATCAAGGTTGTTGTCATTTTCCTGATCCCCACTGGAACTAATTCCTTCATGACATTAGTGTAGTGATGTGCAGTTCTAATGACTCTATAGAACGCCTTTAATTTATTATTAAAGTCAGTATCTTCTGTCATGAAAAGTTCCTGAATCTGTTTGTTAATCTGAGCATCTTTTCCCCTTTGTCTTTCAATGTTGTCCTCATAATAGGTTTGATCGTCTGGGTCTGAGTAGCACTCTCCACTTGTTTGTGTGAGAGTCTCCTGGTAGGACTGTGGTCCCTCACTGGGTAAGGGCCACTCTGTGTGATCGTTGAAATCCCATTCAGGGTCTGCTGAATGTGGACTGACGTCAGAGGTCTCCACTGTACCAGGTGGTGTGTTCAAAATGTCATTGTCACTACACCCTCCTGTTTCTTCACTGTGCAAGTCTCCCTCTTCCATAATTGTTATTGTTTTGTTGGCTGGTCTGTGAGACTTTTCCTGACGGTCTAGGGCCTTGTATAAGCCATATTTTTCACGACATGCTTCTACACCTAACATGTCTTTTGTGCCCAGTCTATTACTGGACGGGAACCGTCTGGGCAGGTCAATCAATGGCCTGTGGCCTAATTTGTTTGATTGATCTAGTGGATCTAAAGGATCTCTGTACACTACAGTACGAGTTGGAGGTGTTCCTGGTCTTTGCTCTCGATATCTCAGTGCACTGCCTCTGAAGCGAGTGCCACGACTTGGCACCTGTGTGCCTTCCTCCTGGACATCAGACCAAGCACACTCTGCCATGCTAGCTTTTGTTTAAGCTGGTTAGCTTTGTGTTTAAAGCTAATTGCTACAACTTGCTGTAAAATCCACTTTACAAAGTGTGCAAGTGTAGTTTTTGTTCTGCTTCTTATCTTAAGTGAGTTTAAAAGACTAACTGAGTGCTATATAGCCTGTCAATTCGTGTTTAAATTAGTCCGTTAATTTTAGACTCTCACAGTGTCTCAAATTCACTTTTTTCAGAGAAGTATTGGCCTGCTGCGCCAATTGCTTCTAATATCAACTTTGCACCGAATTTAATTATAATTTATGGCCTGCTCCCCCTCCTTGACGAGTAGAGGAGACTAACTAACTGCTTTATATGACACTAAATGGTGTTTAAATTAGTCCGTTATCTCAAACTAAGCAAAGCCAACGTTGTTCAACAGCCACCTGAGCAGCGCTTCCCGCTGCTAATATTAGCTTCTTGAACAACGTTTTCCGCTGCTATACTGCTTTAATATATAACAATGTCAACACTAACATAACGTTTCGGTTATATTTAACCTTCTTCAGATGTCTACAGGGTTGACAAATCTCTAAACTTGAGCTAAGAGTGTCTCTCTATTGAGCTTTCAGAAAGATCGCAGCAGCCGTGTGCTCTGTTCAGAGTCTTGGAACACACTGACGAGTGGATAGCAGCATCCACTGGGCGTGGCTTCGGGCAAGCCTCGACATGTCACTCAAAGTGACCCTTTGTAAGGTAAATCCGTTCTCCCTACTGTTATAGTGACAATAAAAAATATTTTTATGATTGAAAAATATTCCTAAGCACTGTCCCGGCCTGTCCTGGTTTTTATAAGTGTATTGACTTGTACACAGATAATGTCACCTCAGTGAATTTGGTGCACATGTGCAATGTGACACCCCAAGGTGACTATTGCAGGGCGAATATGTTCGCCCCACTACTGCTGTAGTGACAAAAAAAATTATTTTTATGATTGAAAAATACTCCTATACACTATCCTGGCCTGTCTTGGCTTTTTTTAGGTGTATTGACTGTACACAGATAGTGTCACCTCCATGAACTGAGTGTCCATGTGCAATGTGGCACCTCCAACATCCAGTGTGTCGCATTGGAAATAAATTAGGCTATGTAGTTTTTTTCCTTTTAAAGTACTCTTCTTATGGCCTCTCATGGCTTTATGATCTCATGGGTTTTATAAATATTACTATTGTACCTTGATCATTATTTAGTAGTGGATTTGTATGCATAAAAGTGGTTTTATTGCATAATACCTACAACGCCTAAATGCCATCCAGAATTGCATGGCACCCTTCTGTATCCTGTCCAACGATCCAATCCACCTCCCCATAACACATTATTGTTTAATAAAAATTAAACCTTATATTATACCAGCTATTGTATCCCAGGTGTAATTAAAAGTGGTCCCTCTAGAGCTGCTTCTACTCTCTTTAGTGTTTATAGCCAGTCAGGCTTCAATTGGGGCCTTCTGCCCTTGTTTGCTCTAATTAGCCTATCGAAGCAGGTTATCATTGTTTTTTTCAACAATTAATAACATATCTTCTTTCTAATGATCCCCCCAGGGGTTACTCACACCTGATTTTGGTGTTTAAGTGACCTAAGGTCTTCCCTTTGGTCATCTGGTGTTCAATGCTAGATTAAGCATTTTTAAGGGGTAAATTATATTTGCCTTTTTAAACTGTGATTGTATTTCTCATCATGTCTCTGTCTGTTCCCACAGGGTCTGTCCCCCACGATTGAAGCTCCCCCAGGCAACATTGTCTCAGGTAAGTATTGGTTTCTAAATTAGGATTAGGTCATACCCTGTAATGGTTAGGTTGTGTATAGAGGGTAGGTTGGGGTTAACTCTACTTTCTCTCTTGTGGGTTTTTGTTCAGGTAAGTATTTAACCTCCTGGTTAGGTTGAGGTTATGTATGAAGTGGTTAGGTTCAGGAGAGAGATCAGAATCCCTGTGGGGTTGGAACGGTTAAGGTGTGTAGAATAGGTGGGTTGGGTTTAACCCTGTGTGCTCTGTCCTGGGTTTAAGCTCAGAGGTCAGAGTCTTAGGGTTTGCCATATCGGGCATGTTGTTCTTTAGTAAGACTAGGCCTGTAATTAGGGTCCTAGGGGATAGAAGATGGCGAGAGGGTTAGATTGAGACATGATGGGTAAGTATGGGGTCAAAGGTCGCTTGGCAAGTATCCTGGGTTATGGCTGGTCAAAACTGTTGGGCAACATAGGTCTTAGATCGGGGACAAATAAAATGGTTGTTTCAGGAATGAAAAGTTTGAATCCTATATACAAAAAGTGGGAGGAGCTGGGTTTTAAAAGGAGGGGAGGTGTTGGTGGCTGAGGGATCCACATGGTTGTGTCATCACTCATCTTGCCATCATTCAGTTGGTACAGTGATGAATGTTTAAAGAGTCCTGTGGTCAAGAGTGTGATCCTTTTAGGTTTATATAAATATGTTTTTAAGTCTTGTGGTCATTGTGTGATCCACTAAGTCTTGTGGTCACTGTGTGATCCATGTTATTTAGGTTTTATATTCGAGGTGAGTATATTACAGTGGTTGCCAATTTTGGCCTTCAAATCCAGTAATGTGGTTACTTAGTGGTGTGGTTTAAACATCCACTGACAAGTTAAATGTGTAGTTGTTCTCAATATCCTATGGAAAGCCCAATGTAGGTTTCTTGTACTTGATGTGATTCACAGTTTGTGTTTCATGTGTTTTTTTGAGAAATGATCCACTGTTCTGTCAGTATTTTCAACTAGAACAATTGTCTGGGGAAACAAGAAGCAGGGCACTGACCATTCGGCCACCAATAGGCACTGGCTAGTTTAGGGGAAAAGGGGGGTGGTACCCCGACACAGGTCAGGGCACAGTTGCACTCGCTTCTTGTTGGCAACCGAATGTCCCATGAATCAGTTCCCTGCCCCCTGTTGAAGTCCCTTTCAGCAGAAATTGTCTGTTGGTTGATCAGATTATTGTAACTCTACCTCGAAAACTGGGGCTCCAGTTTAGAGTCATGACGGGTGACTGTGAGGTCTGTCAACAGTCCCCTATCGTATCAAACTAGCCTTTAAATGGCTCTGAAGTCTCTTGATACAACACACCTGTATTATGTGTTGTATGTATGACCGCCTTGTAGCTTTAAGCAATGTATTTGATCCAGTGATACAGCATTCTCTTTGCTGTATTTTTGGTCCAGTAGATGTCATCTCTATCTGTGGAGAATAGAGTAGATGGAAGTTTGGGGATTGGACAGAGTCTGTCTCTAATGATGTCATTGAGATAGTCCAATATGTCTTTTGATTGGTCTGAAAGTTGTTCAGAATAATTTAACAGTGGGACCCAGACTCTGGCTTGTGGGAAGTACTGTTGTGTGCTTGTGACCGCCTGTATAACTTGTCTATACATAGTAGATTTGTCGGTCCAAGTGTGGTAATTGATGCCGAATGCCAGTATGATCTTATCAACTTCAATTTCGACTATTGCTCCTGAGACCAGGGCTGGTACATGACCAAAGCCAGCCCCCGGGAAGCAGTCTACTTGCATCTCTGGGCATATGTAGGACTGGATGTTTTGAAGATTGGAGTCACCTATGACTAACCATCTCTTCCTGACTGAAAGGTTCCATTTCCTGTGTTTCATATTGGTAGAGTTATGCCTGTTCGGACGTTGAGTGACAACCAGTTCTTCATCCATGGACCAGTCTTGTGTGAGTCTAACAAGACTGGTTTGTTTGACCAATGCCTCGGATTTGGCTTTCTGACCTCGTGTTACAGGTCCTGACTCTAAGATGGTCTTGATTTGGTCTAATTCTGTTGCACCCTGCCCTGGGGGTGTGTCCAGGTCAATCTGTGGTGTGCCAACCATCACAGCACGATTGATCAATGACATGTCTGTCATTTCTTCTTGTGGTTGCACTACGACGGGGCCTTCTGCTGCCGTCTGTGTCTCACATTCTTCTGCTAGCACAGTACCGGGGTCTTCCTCACCCGTCTGTATCCTACATTCTCCTGTTATTGCAGTACCGGGGTCATCCTCACCCGCCTGTATCTCACATTCTAGCACAGTACCGGGGTCCTCCTCACCCGTCTGTGTCTTACATTCTCCTGTTGATGCAGTACCGGGGTCCTCCTCACCCGTCTGCGACTCACATTCTTCTGGTAGCACAGTACCGGGGTCCTCCTCACCCGTCTGTGTCCTAACCTCTTGTGGGGGCACAGTGACGTGGCTGTCTTGTGACGTTTGTGTCCCCTCTGAATTGGTTGTGTCACTCTCATATTTGGTCCGAAACAAGGCCTGTACCTTATGTAAGGTGGTCTCCTGCAGTCTGGCACCCAGGTTCCTTCTTGCCCACTTGGATGTTATTCTGAATGGCATGTGCCACTCTGAAGGTAGCATGTCTGGCAGATTTCGGATCTCTTTCTGCAGCTCTATTAGGTAATGGCTGCGTAGACACTCCATTGTGGATTCCTCCCACCTTCTAGCATTTGTTTCAATGCGTTTTTTGAGCTCAGTAGATGGGGCAGTGGGCTTGATCGTATCGATCAAGGTTGTTGTCATTTTCCTGATCCCCACTGGAACTAATTCCTTCATGACATTAGTGTAGTGATGTGCAGTTCTAATGACTCTATAGAACGCCTTTAATTTATTATTAAAGTCAGTATCTTCTGTCATGAAAAGTTCCTGAATCTGTTTGTTAATCTGAGCATCTTTTCCCCTTTGTCTTTCAATGTTGTCCTCATAATAGGTTTGATCGTCTGGGTCTGAGTAGCACTCTCCACTTGTTTGTGTGAGAGTCTCCTGGTAGGACTGTGGTCCCTCACTGGGTAAGGGCCACTCTGTGTGATCGTTGAAATCCCATTCAGGGTCTGCTGAATGTGGACTGACGTCAGAGGTCTCCACTGTACCAGGTGGTGTGTTCAAAATGTCATTGTCACTACACCCTCCTGTTTCTTCACTGTGCAAGTCTCCCTCTTCCATAATTGTTATTGTTTTGTTGGCTGGTCTGTGAGACTTTTCCTGACGGTCTAGGGCCTTGTATAAGCCATATTTTTCACGACATGCTTCTACACCTAACATGTCTTTTGTGCCCAGTCTATTACTGGACGGGAACCGTCTGGGCAGGTCAATCAATGGCCTGTGGCCTAATTTGTTTGATTGATCTAGTGGATCTAAAGGATCTCTGTACACTACAGTACGAGTTGGAGGTGTTCCTGGTCTTTGCTCTCGATATCTCAGTGCACTGCCTCTGAAGCGAGTGCCACGACTTGGCACCTGTGTGCCTTCCTCCTGGACATCAGACCAAGCACACTCTGCCATGCTAGCTTTTGTTTAAGCTGGTTAGCTTTGTGTTTAAAGCTAATTGCTACAACTTGCTGTAAAATCCACTTTACAAAGTGTGCAAGTGTAGTTTTTGTTCTGCTTCTTATCTTAAGTGAGTTTAAAAGACTAACTGAGTGCTATATAGCCTGTCAATTCGTGTTTAAATTAGTCCGTTAATTTTAGACTCTCACAGTGTCTCAAATTCACTTTTTTCAGAGAAGTATTGGCCTGCTGCGCCAATTGCTTCTAATATCAACTTTGCACCGAATTTAATTATAATTTATGGCCTGCTCCCCCTCCTTGACGAGTAGAGGAGACTAACTAACTGCTTTATATGACACTAAATGGTGTTTAAATTAGTCCGTTATCTCAAACTAAGCAAAGCCAACGTTGTTCAACAGCCACCTGAGCAGCGCTTCCCGCTGCTAATATTAGCTTCTTGAACAACGTTTTCCGCTGCTATACTGCTTTAATATATAACAATGTCAACACTAACATAACGTTTCGGTTATATTTAACCTTCTTCAGATGTCTACAGGGTTGACAAATCTCTAAACTTGAGCTAAGAGTGTCTCTCTATTGAGCTTTCAGAAAGATCGCAGCAGCCGTGTGCTCTGTTCAGAGTCTTGGAACACACTGACGAGTGGATAGCAGCATCCACTGGGCGTGGCTTCGGGCAAGCCTCGACATGTCACTCAAAGTGACCCTTTGTAAGGTAAATCCGTTCTCCCTACTGTTATAGTGACAATAAAAAATATTTTTATGATTGAAAAATATTCCTAAGCACTGTCCCGGCCTGTCCTGGTTTTTATAAGTGTATTGACTTGTACACAGATAATGTCACCTCAGTGAATTTGGTGCACATGTGCAATGTGACACCCCAAGGTGACTATTGCAGGGCGAATATGTTCGCCCCACTACTGCTGTAGTGACAAAAAAAATTATTTTTATGATTGAAAAATACTCCTATACACTATCCTGGCCTGTCTTGGCTTTTTTTAGGTGTATTGACTGTACACAGATAGTGTCACCTCCATGAACTGAGTGTCCATGTGCAATGTGGCACCTCCAACATCCAGTGTGTCGCATTGGAAATAAATTAGGCTATGTAGTTTTTTTCCTTTTAAAGTACTCTTCTTATGGCCTCTCATGGCTTTATGATCTCATGGGTTTTATAAATATTACTATTGTACCTTGATCATTATTTAGTAGTGGATTTGTATGCATAAAAGTGGTTTTATTGCATAATACCTACAACGCCTAAATGCCATCCAGAATTGCATGGCACCCTTCTGTATCCTGTCCAACGATCCAATCCACCTCCCCATAACACATTATTGTTTAATAAAAATTAAACCTTATATTATACCAGCTATTGTATCCCAGGTGTAATTAAAAGTGGTCCCTCTAGAGCTGCTTCTACTCTCTTTAGTGTTTATAGCCAGTCAGGCTTCAATTGGGGCCTTCTGCCCTTGTTTGCTCTAATTAGCCTATCGAAGCAGGTTATCATTGTTTTTTTCAACAATTAATAACATATCTTCTTTCTAATGATCCCCCCAGGGGTTACTCACACCTGATTTTGGTGTTTAAGTGACCTAAGGTCTTCCCTTTGGTCATCTGGTGTTCAATGCTAGATTAAGCATTTTTAAGGGGTAAATTATATTTGCCTTTTTAAACTGTGATTGTATTTCTCATCATGTCTCTGTCTGTTCCCACAGGGTCTGTCCCCCACGATTGAAGCTCCCCCAGGCAACATTGTCTCAGGTAAGTATTGGTTTCTAAATTAGGATTAGGTCATACCCTGTAATGGTTAGGTTGTGTATAGAGGGTAGGTTGGGGTTAACTCTACTTTCTCTCTTGTGGGTTTTTGTTCAGGTAAGTATTTAACCTCCTGGTTAGGTTGAGGTTATGTATGAAGTGGTTAGGTTCAGGAGAGAGATCAGAATCCCTGTGGGGTTGGAACGGTTAAGGTGTGTAGAATAGGTGGGTTGGGTTTAACCCTGTGTGCTCTGTCCTGGGTTTAAGCTCAGAGGTCAGAGTCTTAGGGTTTGCCATATCGGGCATGTTGTTCTTTAGTAAGACTAGGCCTGTAATTAGGGTCCTAGGGGATAGAAGATGGCGAGAGGGTTAGATTGAGACATGATGGGTAAGTATGGGGTCAAAGGTCGCTTGGCAAGTATCCTGGGTTATGGCTGGTCAAAACTGTTGGGCAACATAGGTCTTAGATCGGGGACAAATAAAATGGTTGTTTCAGGAATGAAAAGTTTGAATCCTATATACAAAAAGTGGGAGGAGCTGGGTTTTAAAAGGAGGGGAGGTGTTGGTGGCTGAGGGATCCACATGGTTGTGTCATCACTCATCTTGCCATCATTCAGTTGGTACAGTGATGAATGTTTAAAGAGTCCTGTGGTCAAGAGTGTGATCCTTTTAGGTTTATATAAATATGTTTTTAAGTCTTGTGGTCATTGTGTGATCCACTAAGTCTTGTGGTCACTGTGTGATCCATGTTATTTAGGTTTTATATTCGAGGTGAGTATATTACAGTGGTTGCCAATTTTGGCCTTCAAATCCAGTAATGTGGTTACTTAGTGGTGTGGTTTAAACATCCACTGACAAGTTAAATGTGTAGTTGTTCTCAATATCCTATGGAAAGCCCAATGTAGGTTTCTTGTACTTGATGTGATTCACAGTTTGTGTTTCATGTGTTTTTTTGAGAAATGATCCACTGTTCTGTCAGTATTTTCAACTAGAACAATTGTCTGGGGAAACAAGAAGCAGGGCACTGACCATTCGGCCACCAATAGGCACTGGCTAGTTTAGGGGAAAAGGGGGGTGGTACCCCGACACAGGTCAGGGCACAGTTGCACTCGCTTCTTGTTGGCAACCGAATGTCCCATGAATCAGTTCCCTGCCCCCTGTTGAAGTCCCTTTCAGCAGAAATTGTCTGTTGGTTGATCAGATTATTGTAACTCTACCTCGAAAACTGGGGCTCCAGTTTAGAGTCATGACGGGTGACTGTGAGGTCTGTCAACAGTCCCCTATCGTATCAAACTAGCCTTTAAATGGCTCTGAAGTCTCTTGATACAACACACCTGTATTATGTGTTGTATGTATGACCGCCTTGTAGCTTTAAGCAATGTATTTGATCCAGTGATACAGCATTCTCTTTGCTGTATTTTTGGTCCAGTAGATGTCATCTCTATCTGTGGAGAATAGAGTAGATGGAAGTTTGGGGATTGGACAGAGTCTGTCTCTAATGATGTCATTGAGATAGTCCAATATGTCTTTTGATTGGTCTGAAAGTTGTTCAGAATAATTTAACAGTGGGACCCAGACTCTGGCTTGTGGGAAGTACTGTTGTGTGCTTGTGACCGCCTGTATAACTTGTCTATACATAGTAGATTTGTCGGTCCAAGTGTGGTAATTGATGCCGAATGCCAGTATGATCTTATCAACTTCAATTTCGACTATTGCTCCTGAGACCAGGGCTGGTACATGACCAAAGCCAGCCCCCGGGAAGCAGTCTACTTGCATCTCTGGGCATATGTAGGACTGGATGTTTTGAAGATTGGAGTCACCTATGACTAACCATCTCTTCCTGACTGAAAGGTTCCATTTCCTGTGTTTCATATTGGTAGAGTTATGCCTGTTCGGACGTTGAGTGACAACCAGTTCTTCATCCATGGACCAGTCTTGTGTGAGTCTAACAAGACTGGTTTGTTTGACCAATGCCTCGGATTTGGCTTTCTGACCTCGTGTTACAGGTCCTGACTCTAAGATGGTCTTGATTTGGTCTAATTCTGTTGCACCCTGCCCTGGGGGTGTGTCCAGGTCAATCTGTGGTGTGCCAACCATCACAGCACGATTGATCAATGACATGTCTGTCATTTCTTCTTGTGGTTGCACTACGACGGGGCCTTCTGCTGCCGTCTGTGTCTCACATTCTTCTGCTAGCACAGTACCGGGGTCTTCCTCACCCGTCTGTATCCTACATTCTCCTGTTATTGCAGTACCGGGGTCATCCTCACCCGCCTGTATCTTACATTCTAGCACAGTACCGGGGTCCTCCTCACCCGTCTGTGTCTTACATTCTCCTGTTGATGCAGTACCGGGGTCCTCCTCACCCGTCTGCGACTCACATTCTTCTGGTAGCACAGTACCGGGGTCCTCCTCACCCGTCTGTGTCCTAACCTCTTGTGGGGGCACAGTGACGTGGCTGTCTTGTGACGTTTGTGTCCCCTCTGAATTGGTTGTGTCACTCTCATATTTGGTCCGAAACAAGGCCTGTACCTTATGTAAGGTGGTCTCCTGCAGTCTGGCACCCAGGTTCCTTCTTGCCCACTTGGATGTTATTCTGAATGGCATGTGCCACTCTGAAGGTAGCATGTCTGGCAGATTTCGGATCTCTTTCTGCAGCTCTATTAGGTAATGGCTGCGTAGACACTCCATTGTGGATTCCTCCCACCTTCTAGCATTTGTTTCAATGCGTTTTTTGAGCTCAGTAGATGGGGCAGTGGGCTTGATCGTATCGATCAAGGTTGTTGTCATTTTCCTGATCCCCACTGGAACTAATTCCTTCATGACATTAGTGTAGTGATGTGCAGTTCTAATGACTCTATAGAACGCCTTTAATTTATTATTAAAGTCAGTATCTTCTGTCATGAAAAGTTCCTGAATCTGTTTGTTAATCTGAGCATCTTTTCCCCTTTGTCTTTCAATGTTGTCCTCATAATAGGTTTGATCGTCTGGGTCTGAGTAGCACTCTCCACTTGTTTGTGTGAGAGTCTCCTGGTAGGACTGTGGTCCCTCACTGGGTAAGGGCCACTCTGTGTGATCGTTGAAATCCCATTCAGGGTCTGCTGAATGTGGACTGACGTCAGAGGTCTCCACTGTACCAGGTGGTGTGTTCAAAATGTCATTGTCACTACACCCTCCTGTTTCTTCACTGTGCAAGTCTCCCTCTTCCATAATTGTTATTGTTTTGTTGGCTGGTCTGTGAGACTTTTCCTGACGGTCTAGGGCCTTGTATAAGCCATATTTTTCACGACATGCTTCTACACCTAACATGTCTTTTGTGCCCAGTCTATTACTGGACGGGAACCGTCTGGGCAGGTCAATCAATGGCCTGTGGCCTAATTTGTTTGATTGATCTAGTGGATCTAAAGGATCTCTGTACACTACAGTACGAGTTGGAGGTGTTCCTGGTCTTTGCTCTCGATATCTCAGTGCACTGCCTCTGAAGCGAGTGCCACGACTTGGCACCTGTGTGCCTTCCTCCTGGACATCAGACCAAGCACACTCTGCCATGCTAGCTTTTGTTTAAGCTGGTTAGCTTTGTGTTTAAAGCTAATTGCTACAACTTGCTGTAAAATCCACTTTACAAAGTGTGCAAGTGTAGTTTTTGTTCTGCTTCTTATCTTAAGTGAGTTTAAAAGACTAACTGAGTGCTATATAGCCTGTCAATTCGTGTTTAAATTAGTCCGTTAATTTTAGACTCTCACAGTGTCTCAAATTCACTTTTTTCAGAGAAGTATTGGCCTGCTGCGCCAATTGCTTCTAATATCAACTTTGCACCGAATTTAATTATAATTTATGGCCTGCTCCCCCTCCTTGACGAGTAGAGGAGACTAACTAACTGCTTTATATGACACTAAATGGTGTTTAAATTAGTCCGTTATCTCAAACTAAGCAAAGCCAACGTTGTTCAACAGCCACCTGAGCAGCGCTTCCCGCTGCTAATATTAGCTTCTTGAACAACGTTTTCCGCTGCTATACTGCTTTAATATATAACAATGTCAACACTAACATAACGTTTCGGTTATATTTAACCTTCTTCAGATGTCTACAGGGTTGACAAATCTCTAAACTTGAGCTAAGAGTGTCTCTCTATTGAGCTTTCAGAAAGATCGCAGCAGCCGTGTGCTCTGTTCAGAGTCTTGGAACACACTGACGAGTGGATAGCAGCATCCACTGGGCGTGGCTTCGGGCAAGCCTCGACATGTCACTCAAAGTGACCCTTTGTAAGGTAAATCCGTTCTCCCTACTGTTATAGTGACAATAAAAAATATTTTTATGATTGAAAAATATTCCTAAGCACTGTCCCGGCCTGTCCTGGTTTTTATAAGTGTATTGACTTGTACACAGATAATGTCACCTCAGTGAATTTGGTGCACATGTGCAATGTGACACCCCAAGGTGACTATTGCAGGGCGAATATGTTCGCCCCACTACTGCTGTAGTGACAAAAAAAATTATTTTTATGATTGAAAAATACTCCTATACACTATCCTGGCCTGTCTTGGCTTTTTTTAGGTGTATTGACTGTACACAGATAGTGTCACCTCCATGAACTGAGTGTCCATGTGCAATGTGGCACCTCCAACATCCAGTGTGTCGCATTGGAAATAAATTAGGCTATGTAGTTTTTTTCCTTTTAAAGTACTCTTCTTATGGCCTCTCATGGCTTTATGATCTCATGGGTTTTATAAATATTACTATTGTACCTTGATCATTATTTAGTAGTGGATTTGTATGCATAAAAGTGGTTTTATTGCATAATACCTACAACGCCTAAATGCCATCCAGAATTGCATGGCACCCTTCTGTATCCTGTCCAACGATCCAATCCACCTCCCCATAACACATTATTGTTTAATAAAAATTAAACCTTATATTATACCAGCTATTGTATCCCAGGTGTAATTAAAAGTGGTCCCTCTAGAGCTGCTTCTACTCTCTTTAGTGTTTATAGCCAGTCAGGCTTCAATTGGGGCCTTCTGCCCTTGTTTGCTCTAATTAGCCTATCGAAGCAGGTTATCATTGTTTTTTTCAACAATTAATAACATATCTTCTTTCTAATGATCCCCCCAGGGGTTACTCACACCTGATTTTGGTGTTTAAGTGACCTAAGGTCTTCCCTTTGGTCATCTGGTGTTCAATGCTAGATTAAGCATTTTTAAGGGGTAAATTATATTTGCCTTTTTAAACTGTGATTGTATTTCTCATCATGTCTCTGTCTGTTCCCACAGGGTCTGTCCCCCACGATTGAAGCTCCCCCAGGCAACATTGTCTCAGGTAAGTATTGGTTTCTAAATTAGGATTAGGTCATACCCTGTAATGGTTAGGTTGTGTATAGAGGGTAGGTTGGGGTTAACTCTACTTTCTCTCTTGTGGGTTTTTGTTCAGGTAAGTATTTAACCTCCTGGTTAGGTTGAGGTTATGTATGAAGTGGTTAGGTTCAGGAGAGAGATCAGAATCCCTGTGGGGTTGGAACGGTTAAGGTGTGTAGAATAGGTGGGTTGGGTTTAACCCTGTGTGCTCTGTCCTGGGTTTAAGCTCAGAGGTCAGAGTCTTAGGGTTTGCCATATCGGGCATGTTGTTCTTTAGTAAGACTAGGCCTGTAATTAGGGTCCTAGGGGATAGAAGATGGCGAGAGGGTTAGATTGAGACATGATGGGTAAGTATGGGGTCAAAGGTCGCTTGGCAAGTATCCTGGGTTATGGCTGGTCAAAACTGTTGGGCAACATAGGTCTTAGATCGGGGACAAATAAAATGGTTGTTTCAGGAATGAAAAGTTTGAATCCTATATACAAAAAGTGGGAGGAGCTGGGTTTTAAAAGGAGGGGAGGTGTTGGTGGCTGAGGGATCCACATGGTTGTGTCATCACTCATCTTGCCATCATTCAGTTGGTACAGTGATGAATGTTTAAAGAGTCCTGTGGTCAAGAGTGTGATCCTTTTAGGTTTATATAAATATGTTTTTAAGTCTTGTGGTCATTGTGTGATCCACTAAGTCTTGTGGTCACTGTGTGATCCATGTTATTTAGGTTTTATATTCGAGGTGAGTATATTACAGTGGTTGCCAATTTTGGCCTTCAAATCCAGTAATGTGGTTACTTAGTGGTGTGGTTTAAACATCCACTGACAAGTTAAATGTGTAGTTGTTCTCAATATCCTATGGAAAGCCCAATGTAGGTTTCTTGTACTTGATGTGATTCACAGTTTGTGTTTCATGTGTTTTTTTGAGAAATGATCCACTGTTCTGTCAGTATTTTCAACTAGAACAATTGTCTGGGGAAACAAGAAGCAGGGCACTGACCATTCGGCCACCAATAGGCACTGGCTAGTTTAGGGGAAAAGGGGGGTGGTACCCCGACACAGGTCAGGGCACAGTTGCACTCGCTTCTTGTTGGCAACCGAATGTCCCATGAATCAGTTCCCTGCCCCCTGTTGAAGTCCCTTTCAGCAGAAATTGTCTGTTGGTTGATCAGATTATTGTAACTCTACCTCGAAAACTGGGGCTCCAGTTTAGAGTCATGACGGGTGACTGTGAGGTCTGTCAACAGTCCCCTATCGTATCAAACTAGCCTTTAAATGGCTCTGAAGTCTCTTGATACAACACACCTGTATTATGTGTTGTATGTATGACCGCCTTGTAGCTTTAAGCAATGTATTTGATCCAGTGATACAGCATTCTCTTTGCTGTATTTTTGGTCCAGTAGATGTCATCTCTATCTGTGGAGAATAGAGTAGATGGAAGTTTGGGGATTGGACAGAGTCTGTCTCTAATGATGTCATTGAGATAGTCCAATATGTCTTTTGATTGGTCTGAAAGTTGTTCAGAATAATTTAACAGTGGGACCCAGACTCTGGCTTGTGGGAAGTACTGTTGTGTGCTTGTGACCGCCTGTATAACTTGTCTATACATAGTAGATTTGTCGGTCCAAGTGTGGTAATTGATGCCGAATGCCAGTATGATCTTATCAACTTCAATTTCGACTATTGCTCCTGAGACCAGGGCTGGTACATGACCAAAGCCAGCCCCCGGGAAGCAGTCTACTTGCATCTCTGGGCATATGTAGGACTGGATGTTTTGAAGATTGGAGTCACCTATGACTAACCATCTCTTCCTGACTGAAAGGTTCCATTTCCTGTGTTTCATATTGGTAGAGTTATGCCTGTTCGGACGTTGAGTGACAACCAGTTCTTCATCCATGGACCAGTCTTGTGTGAGTCTAACAAGACTGGTTTGTTTGACCAATGCCTCGGATTTGGCTTTCTGACCTCGTGTTACAGGTCCTGACTCTAAGATGGTCTTGATTTGGTCTAATTCTGTTGCACCCTGCCCTGGGGGTGTGTCCAGGTCAATCTGTGGTGTGCCAACCATCACAGCACGATTGATCAATGACATGTCTGTCATTTCTTCTTGTGGTTGCACTACGACGGGGCCTTCTGCTGCCGTCTGTGTCTCACATTCTTCTGCTAGCACAGTACCGGGGTCTTCCTCACCCGTCTGTATCCTACATTCTCCTGTTATTGCAGTACCGGGGTCATCCTCACCCGCCTGTATCTTACATTCTAGCACAGTACCGGGGTCCTCCTCACCCGTCTGTGTCTTACATTCTCCTGTTGATGCAGTACCGGGGTCCTCCTCACCCGTCTGCGACTCACATTCTTCTGGTAGCACAGTACCGGGGTCCTCCTCACCCGTCTGTGTCCTAACCTCTTGTGGGGGCACAGTGACGTGGCTGTCTTGTGACGTTTGTGTCCCCTCTGAATTGGTTGTGTCACTCTCATATTTGGTCCGAAACAAGGCCTGTACCTTATGTAAGGTGGTCTCCTGCAGTCTGGCACCCAGGTTCCTTCTTGCCCACTTGGATGTTATTCTGAATGGCATGTGCCACTCTGAAGGTAGCATGTCTGGCAGATTTCGGATCTCTTTCTGCAGCTCTATTAGGTAATGGCTGCGTAGACACTCCATTGTGGATTCCTCCCACCTTCTAGCATTTGTTTCAATGCGTTTTTTGAGCTCAGTAGATGGGGCAGTGGGCTTGATCGTATCGATCAAGGTTGTTGTCATTTTCCTGATCCCCACTGGAACTAATTCCTTCATGACATTAGTGTAGTGATGTGCAGTTCTAATGACTCTATAGAACGCCTTTAATTTATTATTAAAGTCAGTATCTTCTGTCATGAAAAGTTCCTGAATCTGTTTGTTAATCTGAGCATCTTTTCCCCTTTGTCTTTCAATGTTGTCCTCATAATAGGTTTGATCGTCTGGGTCTGAGTAGCACTCTCCACTTGTTTGTGTGAGAGTCTCCTGGTAGGACTGTGGTCCCTCACTGGGTAAGGGCCACTCTGTGTGATCGTTGAAATCCCATTCAGGGTCTGCTGAATGTGGACTGACGTCAGAGGTCTCCACTGTACCAGGTGGTGTGTTCAAAATGTCATTGTCACTACACCCTCCTGTTTCTTCACTGTGCAAGTCTCCCTCTTCCATAATTGTTATTGTTTTGTTGGCTGGTCTGTGAGACTTTTCCTGACGGTCTAGGGCCTTGTATAAGCCATATTTTTCACGACATGCTTCTACACCTAACATGTCTTTTGTGCCCAGTCTATTACTGGACGGGAACCGTCTGGGCAGGTCAATCAATGGCCTGTGGCCTAATTTGTTTGATTGATCTAGTGGATCTAAAGGATCTCTGTACACTACAGTACGAGTTGGAGGTGTTCCTGGTCTTTGCTCTCGATATCTCAGTGCACTGCCTCTGAAGCGAGTGCCACGACTTGGCACCTGTGTGCCTTCCTCCTGGACATCAGACCAAGCACACTCTGCCATGCTAGCTTTTGTTTAAGCTGGTTAGCTTTGTGTTTAAAGCTAATTGCTACAACTTGCTGTAAAATCCACTTTACAAAGTGTGCAAGTGTAGTTTTTGTTCTGCTTCTTATCTTAAGTGAGTTTAAAAGACTAACTGAGTGCTATATAGCCTGTCAATTCGTGTTTAAATTAGTCCGTTAATTTTAGACTCTCACAGTGTCTCAAATTCACTTTTTTCAGAGAAGTATTGGCCTGCTGCGCCAATTGCTTCTAATATCAACTTTGCACCGAATTTAATTATAATTTATGGCCTGCTCCCCCTCCTTGACGAGTAGAGGAGACTAACTAACTGCTTTATATGACACTAAATGGTGTTTAAATTAGTCCGTTATCTCAAACTAAGCAAAGCCAACGTTGTTCAACAGCCACCTGAGCAGCGCTTCCCGCTGCTAATATTAGCTTCTTGAACAACGTTTTCCGCTGCTATACTGCTTTAATATATAACAATGTCAACACTAACATAACGTTTCGGTTATATTTAACCTTCTTCAGATGTCTACAGGGTTGACAAATCTCTAAACTTGAGCTAAGAGTGTCTCTCTATTGAGCTTTCAGAAAGATCGCAGCAGCCGTGTGCTCTGTTCAGAGTCTTGGAACACACTGACGAGTGGATAGCAGCATCCACTGGGCGTGGCTTCGGGCAAGCCTCGACATGTCACTCAAAGTGACCCTTTGTAAGGTAAATCCGTTCTCCCTACTGTTATAGTGACAATAAAAAATATTTTTATGATTGAAAAATATTCCTAAGCACTGTCCCGGCCTGTCCTGGTTTTTATAAGTGTATTGACTTGTACACAGATAATGTCACCTCAGTGAATTTGGTGCACATGTGCAATGTGACACCCCAAGGTGACTATTGCAGGGCGAATATGTTCGCCCCACTACTGCTGTAGTGACAAAAAAAATTATTTTTATGATTGAAAAATACTCCTATACACTATCCTGGCCTGTCTTGGCTTTTTTTAGGTGTATTGACTGTACACAGATAGTGTCACCTCCATGAACTGAGTGTCCATGTGCAATGTGGCACCTCCAACATCCAGTGTGTCGCATTGGAAATAAATTAGGCTATGTAGTTTTTTTCCTTTTAAAGTACTCTTCTTATGGCCTCTCATGGCTTTATGATCTCATGGGTTTTATAAATATTACTATTGTACCTTGATCATTATTTAGTAGTGGATTTGTATGCATAAAAGTGGTTTTATTGCATAATACCTACAACGCCTAAATGCCATCCAGAATTGCATGGCACCCTTCTGTATCCTGTCCAACGATCCAATCCACCTCCCCATAACACATTATTGTTTAATAAAAATTAAACCTTATATTATACCAGCTATTGTATCCCAGGTGTAATTAAAAGTGGTCCCTCTAGAGCTGCTTCTACTCTCTTTAGTGTTTATAGCCAGTCAGGCTTCAATTGGGGCCTTCTGCCCTTGTTTGCTCTAATTAGCCTATCGAAGCAGGTTATCATTGTTTTTTTCAACAATTAATAACATATCTTCTTTCTAATGATCCCCCCAGGGGTTACTCACACCTGATTTTGGTGTTTAAGTGACCTAAGGTCTTCCCTTTGGTCATCTGGTGTTCAATGCTAGATTAAGCATTTTTAAGGGGTAAATTATATTTGCCTTTTTAAACTGTGATTGTATTTCTCATCATGTCTCTGTCTGTTCCCACAGGGTCTGTCCCCCACGATTGAAGCTCCCCCAGGCAACATTGTCTCAGGTAAGTATTGGTTTCTAAATTAGGATTAGGTCATACCCTGTAATGGTTAGGTTGTGTATAGAGGGTAGGTTGGGGTTAACTCTACTTTCTCTCTTGTGGGTTTTTGTTCAGGTAAGTATTTAACCTCCTGGTTAGGTTGAGGTTATGTATGAAGTGGTTAGGTTCAGGAGAGAGATCAGAATCCCTGTGGGGTTGGAACGGTTAAGGTGTGTAGAATAGGTGGGTTGGGTTTAACCCTGTGTGCTCTGTCCTGGGTTTAAGCTCAGAGGTCAGAGTCTTAGGGTTTGCCATATCGGGCATGTTGTTCTTTAGTAAGACTAGGCCTGTAATTAGGGTCCTAGGGGATAGAAGATGGCGAGAGGGTTAGATTGAGACATGATGGGTAAGTATGGGGTCAAAGGTCGCTTGGCAAGTATCCTGGGTTATGGCTGGTCAAAACTGTTGGGCAACATAGGTCTTAGATCGGGGACAAATAAAATGGTTGTTTCAGGAATGAAAAGTTTGAATCCTATATACAAAAAGTGGGAGGAGCTGGGTTTTAAAAGGAGGGGAGGTGTTGGTGGCTGAGGGATCCACATGGTTGTGTCATCACTCATCTTGCCATCATTCAGTTGGTACAGTGATGAATGTTTAAAGAGTCCTGTGGTCAAGAGTGTGATCCTTTTAGGTTTATATAAATATGTTTTTAAGTCTTGTGGTCATTGTGTGATCCACTAAGTCTTGTGGTCACTGTGTGATCCATGTTATTTAGGTTTTATATTCGAGGTGAGTATATTACAGTGGTTGCCAATTTTGGCCTTCAAATCCAGTAATGTGGTTACTTAGTGGTGTGGTTTAAACATCCACTGACAAGTTAAATGTGTAGTTGTTCTCAATATCCTATGGAAAGCCCAATGTAGGTTTCTTGTACTTGATGTGATTCACAGTTTGTGTTTCATGTGTTTTTTTGAGAAATGATCCACTGTTCTGTCAGTATTTTCAACTAGAACAATTGTCTGGGGAAACAAGAAGCAGGGCACTGACCATTCGGCCACCAATAGGCACTGGCTAGTTTAGGGGAAAAGGGGGGTGGTACCCCGACACAGGTCAGGGCACAGTTGCACTCGCTTCTTGTTGGCAACCGAATGTCCCATGAATCAGTTCCCTGCCCCCTGTTGAAGTCCCTTTCAGCAGAAATTGTCTGTTGGTTGATCAGATTATTGTAACTCTACCTCGAAAACTGGGGCTCCAGTTTAGAGTCATGACGGGTGACTGTGAGGTCTGTCAACAGTCCCCTATCGTATCAAACTAGCCTTTAAATGGCTCTGAAGTCTCTTGATACAACACACCTGTATTATGTGTTGTATGTATGACCGCCTTGTAGCTTTAAGC
Source organism: Poromitra crassiceps (assembly GCF_964638095.1). NCBI lineage: Eukaryota > Metazoa > Chordata > Actinopteri > Beryciformes > Melamphaidae > Poromitra > Poromitra crassiceps. The sequence goes on along the minus strand of NW_028151912.1, from coordinate 32,022 downwards.
AATGTATTTGATCCAGTGATACAGCATTCTCTTTGCTGTATTTTTGGTCCAGTAGATGTCATCTCTATCTGTGGAGAATAGAGTAGATGGAAGTTTGGGGATTGGACAGAGTCTGTCTCTAATGATGTCATTGAGATAGTCCAATATGTCTTTTGATTGGTCTGAAAGTTGTTCAGAATAATTTAACAGTGGGACCCAGACTCTGGCTTGTGGGAAGTACTGTTGTGTGCTTGTGACCGCCTGTATAACTTGTCTATACATAGTAGATTTGTCGGTCCAAGTGTGGTAATTGATGCCGAATGCCAGTATGATCTTATCAACTTCAATTTCGACTATTGCTCCTGAGACCAGGGCTGGTACATGACCAAAGCCAGCCCCCGGGAAGCAGTCTACTTGCATCTCTGGGCATATGTAGGACTGGATGTTTTGAAGATTGGAGTCACCTATGACTAACCATCTCTTCCTGACTGAAAGGTTCCATTTCCTGTGTTTCATATTGGTAGAGTTATGCCTGTTCGGACGTTGAGTGACAACCAGTTCTTCATCCATGGACCAGTCTTGTGTGAGTCTAACAAGACTGGTTTGTTTGACCAATGCCTCGGATTTGGCTTTCTGACCTCGTGTTACAGGTCCTGACTCTAAGATGGTCTTGATTTGGTCTAATTCTGTTGCACCCTGCCCTGGGGGTGTGTCCAGGTCAATCTGTGGTGTGCCAACCATCACAGCACGATTGATCAATGACATGTCTGTCATTTCTTCTTGTGGTTGCACTACGACGGGGCCTTCTGCTGCCGTCTGTGTCTCACATTCTTCTGCTAGCACAGTACCGGGGTCTTCCTCACCCGTCTGTATCCTACATTCTCCTGTTATTGCAGTACCGGGGTCATCCTCACCCGCCTGTATCTTACATTCTAGCACAGTACCGGGGTCCTCCTCACCCGTCTGTGTCTTACATTCTCCTGTTGATGCAGTACCGGGGTCCTCCTCACCCGTCTGCGACTCACATTCTTCTGGTAGCACAGTACCGGGGTCCTCCTCACCCGTCTGTGTCCTAACCTCTTGTGGGGGCACAGTGACGTGGCTGTCTTGTGACGTTTGTGTCCCCTCTGAATTGGTTGTGTCACTCTCATATTTGGTCCGAAACAAGGCCTGTACCTTATGTAAGGTGGTCTCCTGCAGTCTGGCACCCAGGTTCCTTCTTGCCCACTTGGATGTTATTCTGAATGGCATGTGCCACTCTGAAGGTAGCATGTCTGGCAGATTTCGGATCTCTTTCTGCAGCTCTATTAGGTAATGGCTGCGTAGACACTCCATTGTGGATTCCTCCCACCTTCTAGCATTTGTTTCAATGCGTTTTTTGAGCTCAGTAGATGGGGCAGTGGGCTTGATCGTATCGATCAAGGTTGTTGTCATTTTCCTGATCCCCACTGGAACTAATTCCTTCATGACATTAGTGTAGTGATGTGCAGTTCTAATGACTCTATAGAACGCCTTTAATTTATTATTAAAGTCAGTATCTTCTGTCATGAAAAGTTCCTGAATCTGTTTGTTAATCTGAGCATCTTTTCCCCTTTGTCTTTCAATGTTGTCCTCATAATAGGTTTGATCGTCTGGGTCTGAGTAGCACTCTCCACTTGTTTGTGTGAGAGTCTCCTGGTAGGACTGTGGTCCCTCACTGGGTAAGGGCCACTCTGTGTGATCGTTGAAATCCCATTCAGGGTCTGCTGAATGTGGACTGACGTCAGAGGTCTCCACTGTACCAGGTGGTGTGTTCAAAATGTCATTGTCACTACACCCTCCTGTTTCTTCACTGTGCAAGTCTCCCTCTTCCATAATTGTTATTGTTTTGTTGGCTGGTCTGTGAGACTTTTCCTGACGGTCTAGGGCCTTGTATAAGCCATATTTTTCACGACATGCTTCTACACCTAACATGTCTTTTGTGCCCAGTCTATTACTGGACGGGAACCGTCTGGGCAGGTCAATCAATGGCCTGTGGCCTAATTTGTTTGATTGATCTAGTGGATCTAAAGGATCTCTGTACACTACAGTACGAGTTGGAGGTGTTCCTGGTCTTTGCTCTCGATATCTCAGTGCACTGCCTCTGAAGCGAGTGCCACGACTTGGCACCTGTGTGCCTTCCTCCTGGACATCAGACCAAGCACACTCTGCCATGCTAGCTTTTGTTTAAGCTGGTTAGCTTTGTGTTTAAAGCTAATTGCTACAACTTGCTGTAAAATCCACTTTACAAAGTGTGCAAGTGTAATTTTTGTTCTGCTTCTTATCTTAAGTGAGTTTAAAAGACTAACTGAGTGCTATATAGCCTGTCAATTCGTGTTTAAATTAGTCCGTTAATTTTAGACTCTCACAGTGTCTCAAATTCACTTTTTTCAGAGAAGTATTGGCCTGCTGCGCCAATTGCTTCTAATATCAACTTTGCACCGAATTTAATTATAATTTATGGCCTGCTCCCCCTCCTTGACGAGTAGAGGAGACTAACTAACTGCTTTATATGACACTAAATGGTGTTTAAATTAGTCCGTTATCTCAAACTAAGCAAAGCCAACGTTGTTCAACAGCCACCTGAGCAGCGCTTCCCGCTGCTAATATTAGCTTCTTGAACAACGTTTTCCGCTGCTATACTGCTTTAATATATAACAATGTCAACACTAACATAACGTTTCGGTTATATTTAACCTTCTTCAGATGTCTACAGGGTTGACAAATCTCTAAACTTGAGCTAAGAGTGTCTCTCTATTGAGCTTTCAGAAAGATCGCAGCAGCCGTGTGCTCTGTTCAGAGTCTTGGAACACACTGACGAGTGGATAGCAGCATCCACTGGGCGTGGCTTCGGGCAAGCCTCGACATGTCACTCAAAGTGACCCTTTGTAAGGTAAATCCATTCTCCCTACTGTTATAGTGACAATAAAAAATATTTTTATGATTGAAAAATATTCCTAAGCACTGTCCCGGCCTGTCCTGGTTTTTATAAGTGTATTGACTTGTACACAGATAATGTCACCTCAGTGAATTTGGTGCACATGTGCAATGTGACACCCCAAGGTGACTATTGCAGGGCGAATATGTTCGCCCCACTACTGCTGTAGTGACAAAAAAAATTATTTTTATGATTGAAAAATACTCCTATACACTATCCTGGCCTGTCTTGGCTTTTTTTAGGTGTATTGACTGTACACAGATAGTGTCACCTCCATGAACTGAGTGTCCATGTGCAATGTGGCACCTCCAACATCCAGTGTGTCGCATTGGAAATAAATTAGGCTATGTAGTTTTTTTCCTTTTAAAGTACTCTTCTTATGGCCTCTCATGGCTTTATGATCTCATGGGTTTTATAAATATTACTATTGTACCTTGATCATTATTTAGTAGTGGATTTGTATGCATAAAAGTGGTTTTATTGCATAATACCTACAACGCCTAAATGCCATCCAGAATTGCATGGCACCCTTCTGTATCCTGTCCAACGATCCAATCCACCTCCCCATAACACATTATTGTTTAATAAAAATTAAACCTTATATTATACCAGCTATTGTATCCCAGGTGTAATTAAAAGTGGTCCCTCTAGAGCTGCTTCTACTCTCTTTAGTGTTTATAGCCAGTCAGGCTTCAATTGGGGCCTTCTGCCCTTGTTTGCTCTAATTAGCCTATCGAAGCAGGTTATCATTGTTTTTTTCAACAATTAATAACATATCTTCTTTCTAATGATCCCCCCAGGGGTTACTCACACCTGATTTTGGTGTTTAAGTGACCTAAGGTCTTCCCTTTGGTCATCTGGTGTTCAATGCTAGATTAAGCATTTTTAAGGGGTAAATTATATTTGCCTTTTTAAACTGTGATTGTATTTCTCATCATGTCTCTGTCTGTTCCCACAGGGTCTGTCCCCCACGATTGAAGCTCCCCCAGGCAACATTGTCTCAGGTAAGTATTGGTTTCTAAATTAGGATTAGGTCATACCCTGTAATGGTTAGGTTGTGTATAGAGGGTAGGTTGGGGTTAACTCTACTTTCTCTCTTGTGGGTTTTTGTTCAGGTAAGTATTTAACCTCCTGGTTAGGTTGAGGTTATGTATGAAGTGGTTAGGTTCAGGAGAGAGATCAGAATCCCTGTGGGGTTGGAACGGTTAAGGTGTGTAGAATAGGTGGGTTGGGTTTAACCCTGTGTGCTCTGTCCTGGGTTTAAGCTCAGAGGTCAGAGTCTTAGGGTTTGCCATATCGGGCATGTTGTTCTTTAGTAAGACTAGGCCTGTAATTAGGGTCCTAGGGGATAGAAGATGGCGAGAGGGTTAGATTGAGACATGATGGGTAAGTATGGGGTCAAAGGTCGCTTGGCAAGTATCCTGGGTTATGGCTGGTCAAAACTGTTGGGCAACATAGGTCTTAGATCGGGGACAAATAAAATGGTTGTTTCAGGAATGAAAAGTTTGAATCCTATATACAAAAAGTGGGAGGAGCTGGGTTTTAAAAGGAGGGGAGGTGTTGGTGGCTGAGGGATCCACATGGTTGTGTCATCACTCATCTTGCCATCATTCAGTTGGTACAGTGATGAATGTTTAAAGAGTCCTGTGGTCAAGAGTGTGATCCTTTTAGGTTTATATAAATATGTTTTTAAGTCTTGTGGTCATTGTGTGATCCACTAAGTCTTGTGGTCACTGTGTGATCCATGTTATTTAGGTTTTATATTCGAGGTGAGTATATTACAGTGGTTGCCAATTTTGGCCTTCAAATCCAGTAATGTGGTTACTTAGTGGTGTGGTTTAAACATCCACTGACAAGTTAAATGTGTAGTTGTTCTCAATATCCTATGGAAAGCCCAATGTAGGTTTCTTGTACTTGATGTGATTCACAGTTTGTGTTTCATGTGTTTTTTTGAGAAATGATCCACTGTTCTGTCAGTATTTTCAACTAGAACAATTGTCTGGGGAAACAAGAAGCAGGGCACTGACCATTCGGCCACCAATAGGCACTGGCTAGTTTAGGGGAAAAGGGGGGTGGTACCCCGACACAGGTCAGGGCACAGTTGCACTCGCTTCTTGTTGGCAACCGAATGTCCCATGAATCAGTTCCCTGCCCCCTGTTGAAGTCCCTTTCAGCAGAAATTGTCTGTTGGTTGATCAGATTATTGTAACTCTACCTCGAAAACTGGGGCTCCAGTTTAGAGTCATGACGGGTGACTGTGAGGTCTGTCAACAGTCCCCTATCGTATCAAACTAGCCTTTAAATGGCTCTGAAGTCTCTTGATACAACACACCTGTATTATGTGTTGTATGTATGACCGCCTTGTAGCTTTAAGCAATGTATTTGATCCAGTGATACAGCATTCTCTTTGCTGTATTTTTGGTCCAGTAGATGTCATCTCTATCTGTGGAGAATAGAGTAGATGGAAGTTTGGGGATTGGACAGAGTCTGTCTCTAATGATGTCATTGAGATAGTCCAATATGTCTTTTGATTGGTCTGAAAGTTGTTCAGAATAATTTAACAGTGGGACCCAGACTCTGGCTTGTGGGAAGTACTGTTGTGTGCTTGTGACCGCCTGTATAACTTGTCTATACATAGTAGATTTGTCGGTCCAAGTGTGGTAATTGATGCCGAATGCCAGTATGATCTTATCAACTTCAATTTCGACTATTGCTCCTGAGACCAGGGCTGGTACATGACCAAAGCCAGCCCCCGGGAAGCAGTCTACTTGCATCTCTGGGCATATGTAGGACTGGATGTTTTGAAGATTGGAGTCACCTATGACTAACCATCTCTTCCTGACTGAAAGGTTCCATTTCCTGTGTTTCATATTGGTAGAGTTATGCCTGTTCGGACGTTGAGTGACAACCAGTTCTTCATCCATGGACCAGTCTTGTGTGAGTCTAACAAGACTGGTTTGTTTGACCAATGCCTCGGATTTGGCTTTCTGACCTCGTGTTACAGGTCCTGACTCTAAGATGGTCTTGATTTGGTCTAATTCTGTTGCACCCTGCCCTGGGGGTGTGTCCAGGTCAATCTGTGGTGTGCCAACCATCACAGCACGATTGATCAATGACATGTCTGTCATTTCTTCTTGTGGTTGCACTACGACGGGGCCTTCTGCTGCCGTCTGTGTCTCACATTCTTCTGCTAGCACAGTACCGGGGTCTTCCTCACCCGTCTGTATCCTACATTCTCCTGTTATTGCAGTACCGGGGTCATCCTCACCCGCCTGTATCTTACATTCTAGCACAGTACCGGGGTCCTCCTCACCCGTCTGTGTCTTACATTCTCCTGTTGATGCAGTACCGGGGTCCTCCTCACCCGTCTGCGACTCACATTCTTCTGGTAGCACAGTACCGGGGTCCTCCTCACCCGTCTGTGTCCTAACCTCTTGTGGGGGCACAGTGACGTGGCTGTCTTGTGACGTTTGTGTCCCCTCTGAATTGGTTGTGTCACTCTCATATTTGGTCCGAAACAAGGCCTGTACCTTATGTAAGGTGGTCTCCTGCAGTCTGGCACCCAGGTTCCTTCTTGCCCACTTGGATGTTATTCTGAATGGCATGTGCCACTCTGAAGGTAGCATGTCTGGCAGATTTCGGATCTCTTTCTGCAGCTCTATTAGGTAATGGCTGCGTAGACACTCCATTGTGGATTCCTCCCACCTTCTAGCATTTGTTTCAATGCGTTTTTTGAGCTCAGTAGATGGGGCAGTGGGCTTGATCGTATCGATCAAGGTTGTTGTCATTTTCCTGATCCCCACTGGAACTAATTCCTTCATGACATTAGTGTAGTGATGTGCAGTTCTAATGACTCTATAGAACGCCTTTAATTTATTATTAAAGTCAGTATCTTCTGTCATGAAAAGTTCCTGAATCTGTTTGTTAATCTGAGCATCTTTTCCCCTTTGTCTTTCAATGTTGTCCTCATAATAGGTTTGATCGTCTGGGTCTGAGTAGCACTCTCCACTTGTTTGTGTGAGAGTCTCCTGGTAGGACTGTGGTCCCTCACTGGGTAAGGGCCACTCTGTGTGATCGTTGAAATCCCATTCAGGGTCTGCTGAATGTGGACTGACGTCAGAGGTCTCCACTGTACCAGGTGGTGTGTTCAAAATGTCATTGTCACTACACCCTCCTGTTTCTTCACTGTGCAAGTCTCCCTCTTCCATAATTGTTATTGTTTTGTTGGCTGGTCTGTGAGACTTTTCCTGACGGTCTAGGGCCTTGTATAAGCCATATTTTTCACGACATGCTTCTACACCTAACATGTCTTTTGTGCCCAGTCTATTACTGGACGGGAACCGTCTGGGCAGGTCAATCAATGGCCTGTGGCCTAATTTGTTTGATTGATCTAGTGGATCTAAAGGATCTCTGTACACTACAGTACGAGTTGGAGGTGTTCCTGGTCTTTGCTCTCGATATCTCAGTGCACTGCCTCTGAAGCGAGTGCCACGACTTGGCACCTGTGTGCCTTCCTCCTGGACATCAGACCAAGCACACTCTGCCATGCTAGCTTTTGTTTAAGCTGGTTAGCTTTGTGTTTAAAGCTAATTGCTACAACTTGCTGTAAAATCCACTTTACAAAGTGTGCAAGTGTAATTTTTGTTCTGCTTCTTATCTTAAGTGAGTTTAAAAGACTAACTGAGTGCTATATAGCCTGTCAATTCGTGTTTAAATTAGTCCGTTAATTTTAGACTCTCACAGTGTCTCAAATTCACTTTTTTCAGAGAAGTATTGGCCTGCTGCGCCAATTGCTTCTAATATCAACTTTGCACCGAATTTAATTATAATTTATGGCCTGCTCCCCCTCCTTGACGAGTAGAGGAGACTAACTAACTGCTTTATATGACACTAAATGGTGTTTAAATTAGTCCGTTATCTCAAACTAAGCAAAGCCAACGTTGTTCAACAGCCACCTGAGCAGCGCTTCCCGCTGCTAATATTAGCTTCTTGAACAACGTTTTCCGCTGCTATACTGCTTTAATATATAACAATGTCAACACTAACATAACGTTTCGGTTATATTTAACCTTCTTCAGATGTCTACAGGGTTGACAAATCTCTAAACTTGAGCTAAGAGTGTCTCTCTATTGAGCTTTCAGAAAGATCGCAGCAGCCGTGTGCTCTGTTCAGAGTCTTGGAACACACTGACGAGTGGATAGCAGCATCCACTGGGCGTGGCTTCGGGCAAGCCTCGACATGTCACTCAAAGTGACCCTTTGTAAGGTAAATCCATTCTCCCTACTGTTATAGTGACAATAAAAAATATTTTTATGATTGAAAAATATTCCTAAGCACTGTCCCGGCCTGTCCTGGTTTTTATAAGTGTATTGACTTGTACACAGATAATGTCACCTCAGTGAATTTGGTGCACATGTGCAATGTGACACCCCAAGGTGACTATTGCAGGGCGAATATGTTCGCCCCACTACTGCTGTAGTGACAAAAAAAATTATTTTTATGATTGAAAAATACTCCTATACACTATCCTGGCCTGTCTTGGCTTTTTTTAGGTGTATTGACTGTACACAGATAGTGTCACCTCCATGAACTGAGTGTCCATGTGCAATGTGGCACCTCCAACATCCAGTGTGTCGCATTGGAAATAAATTAGGCTATGTAGTTTTTTTCCTTTTAAAGTACTCTTCTTATGGCCTCTCATGGCTTTATGATCTCATGGGTTTTATAAATATTACTATTGTACCTTGATCATTATTTAGTAGTGGATTTGTATGCATAAAAGTGGTTTTATTGCATAATACCTACAACGCCTAAATGCCATCCAGAATTGCATGGCACCCTTCTGTATCCTGTCCAACGATCCAATCCACCTCCCCATAACACATTATTGTTTAATAAAAATTAAACCTTATATTATACCAGCTATTGTATCCCAGGTGTAATTAAAAGTGGTCCCTCTAGAGCTGCTTCTACTCTCTTTAGTGTTTATAGCCAGTCAGGCTTCAATTGGGGCCTTCTGCCCTTGTTTGCTCTAATTAGCCTATCGAAGCAGGTTATCATTGTTTTTTTCAACAATTAATAACATATCTTCTTTCTAATGATCCCCCCAGGGGTTACTCACACCTGATTTTGGTGTTTAAGTGACCTAAGGTCTTCCCTTTGGTCATCTGGTGTTCAATGCTAGATTAAGCATTTTTAAGGGGTAAATTATATTTGCCTTTTTAAACTGTGATTGTATTTCTCATCATGTCTCTGTCTGTTCCCACAGGGTCTGTCCCCCACGATTGAAGCTCCCCCAGGCAACATTGTCTCAGGTAAGTATTGGTTTCTAAATTAGGATTAGGTCATACCCTGTAATGGTTAGGTTGTGTATAGAGGGTAGGTTGGGGTTAACTCTACTTTCTCTCTTGTGGGTTTTTGTTCAGGTAAGTATTTAACCTCCTGGTTAGGTTGAGGTTATGTATGAAGTGGTTAGGTTCAGGAGAGAGATCAGAATCCCTGTGGGGTTGGAACGGTTAAGGTGTGTAGAATAGGTGGGTTGGGTTTAACCCTGTGTGCTCTGTCCTGGGTTTAAGCTCAGAGGTCAGAGTCTTAGGGTTTGCCATATCGGGCATGTTGTTCTTTAGTAAGACTAGGCCTGTAATTAGGGTCCTAGGGGATAGAAGATGGCGAGAGGGTTAGATTGAGACATGATGGGTAAGTATGGGGTCAAAGGTCGCTTGGCAAGTATCCTGGGTTATGGCTGGTCAAAACTGTTGGGCAACATAGGTCTTAGATCGGGGACAAATAAAATGGTTGTTTCAGGAATGAAAAGTTTGAATCCTATATACAAAAAGTGGGAGGAGCTGGGTTTTAAAAGGAGGGGAGGTGTTGGTGGCTGAGGGATCCACATGGTTGTGTCATCACTCATCTTGCCATCATTCAGTTGGTACAGTGATGAATGTTTAAAGAGTCCTGTGGTCAAGAGTGTGATCCTTTTAGGTTTATATAAATATGTTTTTAAGTCTTGTGGTCATTGTGTGATCCACTAAGTCTTGTGGTCACTGTGTGATCCATGTTATTTAGGTTTTATATTCGAGGTGAGTATATTACAGTGGTTGCCAATTTTGGCCTTCAAATCCAGTAATGTGGTTACTTAGTGGTGTGGTTTAAACATCCACTGACAAGTTAAATGTGTAGTTGTTCTCAATATCCTATGGAAAGCCCAATGTAGGTTTCTTGTACTTGATGTGATTCACAGTTTGTGTTTCATGTGTTTTTTTGAGAAATGATCCACTGTTCTGTCAGTATTTTCAACTAGAACAATTGTCTGGGGAAACAAGAAGCAGGGCACTGACCATTCGGCCACCAATAGGCACTGGCTAGTTTAGGGGAAAAGGGGGGTGGTACCCCGACACAGGTCAGGGCACAGTTGCACTCGCTTCTTGTTGGCAACCGAATGTCCCATGAATCAGTTCCCTGCCCCCTGTTGAAGTCCCTTTCAGCAGAAATTGTCTGTTGGTTGATCAGATTATTGTAACTCTACCTCGAAAACTGGGGCTCCAGTTTAGAGTCATGACGGGTGACTGTGAGGTCTGTCAACAGTCCCCTATCGTATCAAACTAGCCTTTAAATGGCTCTGAAGTCTCTTGATACAACACACCTGTATTATGTGTTGTATGTATGACCGCCTTGTAGCTTTAAGCAATGTATTTGATCCAGTGATACAGCATTCTCTTTGCTGTATTTTTGGTCCAGTAGATGTCATCTCTATCTGTGGAGAATAGAGTAGATGGAAGTTTGGGGATTGGACAGAGTCTGTCTCTAATGATGTCATTGAGATAGTCCAATATGTCTTTTGATTGGTCTGAAAGTTGTTCAGAATAATTTAACAGTGGGACCCAGACTCTGGCTTGTGGGAAGTACTGTTGTGTGCTTGTGACCGCCTGTATAACTTGTCTATACATAGTAGATTTGTCGGTCCAAGTGTGGTAATTGATGCCGAATGCCAGTATGATCTTATCAACTTCAATTTCGACTATTGCTCCTGAGACCAGGGCTGGTACATGACCAAAGCCAGCCCCCGGGAAGCAGTCTACTTGCATCTCTGGGCATATGTAGGACTGGATGTTTTGAAGATTGGAGTCACCTATGACTAACCATCTCTTCCTGACTGAAAGGTTCCATTTCCTGTGTTTCATATTGGTAGAGTTATGCCTGTTCGGACGTTGAGTGACAACCAGTTCTTCATCCATGGACCAGTCTTGTGTGAGTCTAACAAGACTGGTTTGTTTGACCAATGCCTCGGATTTGGCTTTCTGACCTCGTGTTACAGGTCCTGACTCTAAGATGGTCTTGATTTGGTCTAATTCTGTTGCACCCTGCCCTGGGGGTGTGTCCAGGTCAATCTGTGGTGTGCCAACCATCACAGCACGATTGATCAATGACATGTCTGTCATTTCTTCTTGTGGTTGCACTACGACGGGGCCTTCTGCTGCCGTCTGTGTCTCACATTCTTCTGCTAGCACAGTACCGGGGTCTTCCTCACCCGTCTGTATCCTACATTCTCCTGTTATTGCAGTACCGGGGTCATCCTCACCCGCCTGTATCTTACATTCTAGCACAGTACCGGGGTCCTCCTCACCCGTCTGTGTCTTACATTCTCCTGTTGATGCAGTACCGGGGTCCTCCTCACCCGTCTGCGACTCACATTCTTCTGGTAGCACAGTACCGGGGTCCTCCTCACCCGTCTGTGTCCTAACCTCTTGTGGGGGCACAGTGACGTGGCTGTCTTGTGACGTTTGTGTCCCCTCTGAATTGGTTGTGTCACTCTCATATTTGGTCCGAAACAAGGCCTGTACCTTATGTAAGGTGGTCTCCTGCAGTCTGGCACCCAGGTTCCTTCTTGCCCACTTGGATGTTATTCTGAATGGCATGTGCCACTCTGAAGGTAGCATGTCTGGCAGATTTCGGATCTCTTTCTGCAGCTCTATTAGGTAATGGCTGCGTAGACACTCCATTGTGGATTCCTCCCACCTTCTAGCATTTGTTTCAATGCGTTTTTTGAGCTCAGTAGATGGGGCAGTGGGCTTGATCGTATCGATCAAGGTTGTTGTCATTTTCCTGATCCCCACTGGAACTAATTCCTTCATGACATTAGTGTAGTGATGTGCAGTTCTAATGACTCTATAGAACGCCTTTAATTTATTATTAAAGTCAGTATCTTCTGTCATGAAAAGTTCCTGAATCTGTTTGTTAATCTGAGCATCTTTTCCCCTTTGTCTTTCAATGTTGTCCTCATAATAGGTTTGATCGTCTGGGTCTGAGTAGCACTCTCCACTTGTTTGTGTGAGAGTCTCCTGGTAGGACTGTGGTCCCTCACTGGGTAAGGGCCACTCTGTGTGATCGTTGAAATCCCATTCAGGGTCTGCTGAATGTGGACTGACGTCAGAGGTCTCCACTGTACCAGGTGGTGTGTTCAAAATGTCATTGTCACTACACCCTCCTGTTTCTTCACTGTGCAAGTCTCCCTCTTCCATAATTGTTATTGTTTTGTTGGCTGGTCTGTGAGACTTTTCCTGACGGTCTAGGGCCTTGTATAAGCCATATTTTTCACGACATGCTTCTACACCTAACATGTCTTTTGTGCCCAGTCTATTACTGGACGGGAACCGTCTGGGCAGGTCAATCAATGGCCTGTGGCCTAATTTGTTTGATTGATCTAGTGGATCTAAAGGATCTCTGTACACTACAGTACGAGTTGGAGGTGTTCCTGGTCTTTGCTCTCGATATCTCAGTGCACTGCCTCTGAAGCGAGTGCCACGACTTGGCACCTGTGTGCCTTCCTCCTGGACATCAGACCAAGCACACTCTGCCATGCTAGCTTTTGTTTAAGCTGGTTAGCTTTGTGTTTAAAGCTAATTGCTACAACTTGCTGTAAAATCCACTTTACAAAGTGTGCAAGTGTAATTTTTGTTCTGCTTCTTATCTTAAGTGAGTTTAAAAGACTAACTGAGTGCTATATAGCCTGTCAATTCGTGTTTAAATTAGTCCGTTAATTTTAGACTCTCACAGTGTCTCAAATTCACTTTTTTCAGAGAAGTATTGGCCTGCTGCGCCAATTGCTTCTAATATCAACTTTGCACCGAATTTAATTATAATTTATGGCCTGCTCCCCCTCCTTGACGAGTAGAGGAGACTAACTAACTGCTTTATATGACACTAAATGGTGTTTAAATTAGTCCGTTATCTCAAACTAAGCAAAGCCAACGTTGTTCAACAGCCACCTGAGCAGCGCTTCCCGCTGCTAATATTAGCTTCTTGAACAACGTTTTCCGCTGCTATACTGCTTTAATATATAACAATGTCAACACTAACATAACGTTTCGGTTATATTTAACCTTCTTCAGATGTCTACAGGGTTGACAAATCTCTAAACTTGAGCTAAGAGTGTCTCTCTATTGAGCTTTCAGAAAGATCGCAGCAGCCGTGTGCTCTGTTCAGAGTCTTGGAACACACTGACGAGTGGATAGCAGCATCCACTGGGCGTGGCTTCGGGCAAGCCTCGACATGTCACTCAAAGTGACCCTTTGTAAGGTAAATCCGTTCTCCCTACTGTTATAGTGACAATAAAAAATATTTTTATGATTGAAAAATATTCCTAAGCACTGTCCCGGCCTGTCCTGGTTTTTATAAGTGTATTGACTTGTACACAGATAATGTCACCTCAGTGAATTTGGTGCACATGTGCAATGTGACACCCCAAGGTGACTATTGCAGGGCGAATATGTTCGCCCCACTACTGCTGTAGTGACAAAAAAAATTATTTTTATGATTGAAAAATACTCCTATACACTATCCTGGCCTGTCTTGGCTTTTTTTAGGTGTATTGACTGTACACAGATAGTGTCACCTCCATGAACTGAGTGTCCATGTGCAATGTGGCACCTCCAACATCCAGTGTGTCGCATTGGAAATAAATTAGGCTATGTAGTTTTTTTCCTTTTAAAGTACTCTTCTTATGGCCTCTCATGGCTTTATGATCTCATGGGTTTTATAAATATTACTATTGTACCTTGATCATTATTTAGTAGTGGATTTGTATGCATAAAAGTGGTTTTATTGCATAATACCTACAACGCCTAAATGCCATCCAGAATTGCATGGCACCCTTCTGTATCCTGTCCAACGATCCAATCCACCTCCCCATAACACATTATTGTTTAATAAAAATTAAACCTTATATTATACCAGCTATTGTATCCCAGGTGTAATTAAAAGTGGTCCCTCTAGAGCTGCTTCTACTCTCTTTAGTGTTTATAGCCAGTCAGGCTTCAATTGGGGCCTTCTGCCCTTGTTTGCTCTAATTAGCCTATCGAAGCAGGTTATCATTGTTTTTTTCAACAATTAATAACATATCTTCTTTCTAATGATCCCCCCAGGGGTTACTCACACCTGATTTTGGTGTTTAAGTGACCTAAGGTCTTCCCTTTGGTCATCTGGTGTTCAATGCTAGATTAAGCATTTTTAAGGGGTAAATTATATTTGCCTTTTTAAACTGTGATTGTATTTCTCATCATGTCTCTGTCTGTTCCCACAGGGTCTGTCCCCCACGATTGAAGCTCCCCCAGGCAACATTGTCTCAGGTAAGTATTGGTTTCTAAATTAGGATTAGGTCATACCCTGTAATGGTTAGGTTGTGTATAGAGGGTAGGTTGGGGTTAACTCTACTTTCTCTCTTGTGGGTTTTTGTTCAGGTAAGTATTTAACCTCCTGGTTAGGTTGAGGTTATGTATGAAGTGGTTAGGTTCAGGAGAGAGATCAGAATCCCTGTGGGGTTGGAACGGTTAAGGTGTGTAGAATAGGTGGGTTGGGTTTAACCCTGTGTGCTCTGTCCTGGGTTTAAGCTCAGAGGTCAGAGTCTTAGGGTTTGCCATATCGGGCATGTTGTTCTTTAGTAAGACTAGGCCTGTAATTAGGGTCCTAGGGGATAGAAGATGGCGAGAGGGTTAGATTGAGACATGATGGGTAAGTATGGGGTCAAAGGTCGCTTGGCAAGTATCCTGGGTTATGGCTGGTCAAAACTGTTGGGCAACATAGGTCTTAGATCGGGGACAAATAAAATGGTTGTTTCAGGAATGAAAAGTTTGAATCCTATATACAAAAAGTGGGAGGAGCTGGGTTTTAAAAGGAGGGGAGGTGTTGGTGGCTGAGGGATCCACATGGTTGTGTCATCACTCATCTTGCCATCATTCAGTTGGTACAGTGATGAATGTTTAAAGAGTCCTGTGGTCAAGAGTGTGATCCTTTTAGGTTTATATAAATATGTTTTTAAGTCTTGTGGTCATTGTGTGATCCACTAAGTCTTGTGGTCACTGTGTGATCCATGTTATTTAGGTTTTATATTCGAGGTGAGTATATTACAGTGGTTGCCAATTTTGGCCTTCAAATCCAGTAATGTGGTTACTTAGTGGTGTGGTTTAAACATCCACTGACAAGTTAAATGTGTAGTTGTTCTCAATATCCTATGGAAAGCCCAATGTAGGTTTCTTGTACTTGATGTGATTCACAGTTTGTGTTTCATGTGTTTTTTTGAGAAATGATCCACTGTTCTGTCAGTATTTTCAACTAGAACAATTGTCTGGGGAAACAAGAAGCAGGGCACTGACCATTCGGCCACCAATAGGCACTGGCTAGTTTAGGGGAAAAGGGGGGTGGTACCCCGACACAGGTCAGGGCACAGTTGCACTCGCTTCTTGTTGGCAACCGAATGTCCCATGAATCAGTTCCCTGCCCCCTGTTGAAGTCCCTTTCAGCAGAAATTGTCTGTTGGTTGATCAGATTATTGTAACTCTACCTCGAAAACTGGGGCTCCAGTTTAGAGTCATGACGGGTGACTGTGAGGTCTGTCAACAGTCCCCTATCGTATCAAACTAGCCTTTAAATGGCTCTGAAGTCTCTTGATACAACACACCTGTATTATGTGTTGTATGTATGACCGCCTTGTAGCTTTAAGCAATGTATTTGATCCAGTGATACAGCATTCTCTTTGCTGTATTTTTGGTCCAGTAGATGTCATCTCTATCTGTGGAGAATAGAGTAGATGGAAGTTTGGGGATTGGACAGAGTCTGTCTCTAATGATGTCATTGAGATAGTCCAATATGTCTTTTGATTGGTCTGAAAGTTGTTCAGAATAATTTAACAGTGGGACCCAGACTCTGGCTTGTGGGAAGTACTGTTGTGTGCTTGTGACCGCCTGTATAACTTGTCTATACATAGTAGATTTGTCGGTCCAAGTGTGGTAATTGATGCCGAATGCCAGTATGATCTTATCAACTTCAATTTCGACTATTGCTCCTGAGACCAGGGCTGGTACATGACCAAAGCCAGCCCCCGGGAAGCAGTCTACTTGCATCTCTGGGCATATGTAGGACTGGATGTTTTGAAGATTGGAGTCACCTATGACTAACCATCTCTTCCTGACTGAAAGGTTCCATTTCCTGTGTTTCATATTGGTAGAGTTATGCCTGTTCGGACGTTGAGTGACAACCAGTTCTTCATCCATGGACCAGTCTTGTGTGAGTCTAACAAGACTGGTTTGTTTGACCAATGCCTCGGATTTGGCTTTCTGACCTCGTGTTACAGGTCCTGACTCTAAGATGGTCTTGATTTGGTCTAATTCTGTTGCACCCTGCCCTGGGGGTGTGTCCAGGTCAATCTGTGGTGTGCCAACCATCACAGCACGATTGATCAATGACATGTCTGTCATTTCTTCTTGTGGTTGCACTACGACGGGGCCTTCTGCTGCCGTCTGTGTCTCACATTCTTCTGCTAGCACAGTACCGGGGTCTTCCTCACCCGTCTGTATCCTACATTCTCCTGTTATTGCAGTACCGGGGTCATCCTCACCCGCCTGTATCTTACATTCTAGCACAGTACCGGGGTCCTCCTCACCCGTCTGTGTCTTACATTCTCCTGTTGATGCAGTACCGGGGTCCTCCTCACCCGTCTGCGACTCACATTCTTCTGGTAGCACAGTACCGGGGTCCTCCTCACCCGTCTGTGTCCTAACCTCTTGTGGGGGCACAGTGACGTGGCTGTCTTGTGACGTTTGTGTCCCCTCTGAATTGGTTGTGTCACTCTCATATTTGGTCCGAAACAAGGCCTGTACCTTATGTAAGGTGGTCTCCTGCAGTCTGGCACCCAGGTTCCTTCTTGCCCACTTGGATGTTATTCTGAATGGCATGTGCCACTCTGAAGGTAGCATGTCTGGCAGATTTCGGATCTCTTTCTGCAGCTCTATTAGGTAATGGCTGCGTAGACACTCCATTGTGGATTCCTCCCACCTTCTAGCATTTGTTTCAATGCGTTTTTTGAGCTCAGTAGATGGGGCAGTGGGCTTGATCGTATCGATCAAGGTTGTTGTCATTTTCCTGATCCCCACTGGAACTAATTCCTTCATGACATTAGTGTAGTGATGTGCAGTTCTAATGACTCTATAGAACGCCTTTAATTTATTATTAAAGTCAGTATCTTCTGTCATGAAAAGTTCCTGAATCTGTTTGTTAATCTGAGCATCTTTTCCCCTTTGTCTTTCAATGTTGTCCTCATAATAGGTTTGATCGTCTGGGTCTGAGTAGCACTCTCCACTTGTTTGTGTGAGAGTCTCCTGGTAGGACTGTGGTCCCTCACTGGGTAAGGGCCACTCTGTGTGATCGTTGAAATCCCATTCAGGGTCTGCTGAATGTGGACTGACGTCAGAGGTCTCCACTGTACCAGGTGGTGTGTTCAAAATGTCATTGTCACTACACCCTCCTGTTTCTTCACTGTGCAAGTCTCCCTCTTCCATAATTGTTATTGTTTTGTTGGCTGGTCTGTGAGACTTTTCCTGACGGTCTAGGGCCTTGTATAAGCCATATTTTTCACGACATGCTTCTACACCTAACATGTCTTTTGTGCCCAGTCTATTACTGGACGGGAACCGTCTGGGCAGGTCAATCAATGGCCTGTGGCCTAATTTGTTTGATTGATCTAGTGGATCTAAAGGATCTCTGTACACTACAGTACGAGTTGGAGGTGTTCCTGGTCTTTGCTCTCGATATCTCAGTGCACTGCCTCTGAAGCGAGTGCCACGACTTGGCACCTGTGTGCCTTCCTCCTGGACATCAGACCAAGCACACTCTGCCATGCTAGCTTTTGTTTAAGCTGGTTAGCTTTGTGTTTAAAGCTAATTGCTACAACTTGCTGTAAAATCCACTTTACAAAGTGTGCAAGTGTAATTTTTGTTCTGCTTCTTATCTTAAGTGAGTTTAAAAGACTAACTGAGTGCTATATAGCCTGTCAATTCGTGTTTAAATTAGTCCGTTAATTTTAGACTCTCACAGTGTCTCAAATTCACTTTTTTCAGAGAAGTATTGGCCTGCTGCGCCAATTGCTTCTAATATCAACTTTGCACCGAATTTAATTATAATTTATGGCCTGCTCCCCCTCCTTGACGAGTAGAGGAGACTAACTAACTGCTTTATATGACACTAAATGGTGTTTAAATTAGTCCGTTATCTCAAACTAAGCAAAGCCAACGTTGTTCAACAGCCACCTGAGCAGCGCTTCCCGCTGCTAATATTAGCTTCTTGAACAACGTTTTCCGCTGCTATACTGCTTTAATATATAACAATGTCAACACTAACATAACGTTTCGGTTATATTTAACCTTCTTCAGATGTCTACAGGGTTGACAAATCTCTAAACTTGAGCTAAGAGTGTCTCTCTATTGAGCTTTCAGAAAGATCGCAGCAGCCGTGTGCTCTGTTCAGAGTCTTGGAACACACTGACGAGTGGATAGCAGCATCCACTGGGCGTGGCTTCGGGCAAGCCTCGACATGTCACTCAAAGTGACCCTTTGTAAGGTAAATCCATTCTCCCTACTGTTATAGTGACAATAAAAAATATTTTTATGATTGAAAAATATTCCTAAGCACTGTCCCGGCCTGTCCTGGTTTTTATAAGTGTATTGACTTGTACACAGATAATGTCACCTCAGTGAATTTGGTGCACATGTGCAATGTGACACCCCAAGGTGACTATTGCAGGGCGAATATGTTCGCCCCACTACTGCTGTAGTGACAAAAAAAATTATTTTTATGATTGAAAAATACTCCTATACACTATCCTGGCCTGTCTTGGCTTTTTTTAGGTGTATTGACTGTACACAGATAGTGTCACCTCCATGAACTGAGTGTCCATGTGCAATGTGGCACCTCCAACATCCAGTGTGTCGCATTGGAAATAAATTAGGCTATGTAGTTTTTTTCCTTTTAAAGTACTCTTCTTATGGCCTCTCATGGCTTTATGATCTCATGGGTTTTATAAATATTACTATTGTACCTTGATCATTATTTAGTAGTGGATTTGTATGCATAAAAGTGGTTTTATTGCATAATACCTACAACGCCTAAATGCCATCCAGAATTGCATGGCACCCTTCTGTATCCTGTCCAACGATCCAATCCACCTCCCCATAACACATTATTGTTTAATAAAAATTAAACCTTATATTATACCAGCTATTGTATCCCAGGTGTAATTAAAAGTGGTCCCTCTAGAGCTGCTTCTACTCTCTTTAGTGTTTATAGCCAGTCAGGCTTCAATTGGGGCCTTCTGCCCTTGTTTGCTCTAATTAGCCTATCGAAGCAGGTTATCATTGTTTTTTTCAACAATTAATAACATATCTTCTTTCTAATGATCCCCCCAGGGGTTACTCACACCTGATTTTGGTGTTTAAGTGACCTAAGGTCTTCCCTTTGGTCATCTGGTGTTCAATGCTAGATTAAGCATTTTTAAGGGGTAAATTATATTTGCCTTTTTAAACTGTGATTGTATTTCTCATCATGTCTCTGTCTGTTCCCACAGGGTCTGTCCCCCACGATTGAAGCTCCCCCAGGCAACATTGTCTCAGGTAAGTATTGGTTTCTAAATTAGGATTAGGTCATACCCTGTAATGGTTAGGTTGTGTATAGAGGGTAGGTTGGGGTTAACTCTACTTTCTCTCTTGTGGGTTTTTGTTCAGGTAAGTATTTAACCTCCTGGTTAGGTTGAGGTTATGTATGAAGTGGTTAGGTTCAGGAGAGAGATCAGAATCCCTGTGGGGTTGGAACGGTTAAGGTGTGTAGAATAGGTGGGTTGGGTTTAACCCTGTGTGCTCTGTCCTGGGTTTAAGCTCAGAGGTCAGAGTCTTAGGGTTTGCCATATCGGGCATGTTGTTCTTTAGTAAGACTAGGCCTGTAATTAGGGTCCTAGGGGATAGAAGATGGCGAGAGGGTTAGATTGAGACATGATGGGTAAGTATGGGGTCAAAGGTCGCTTGGCAAGTATCCTGGGTTATGGCTGGTCAAAACTGTTGGGCAACATAGGTCTTAGATCGGGGACAAATAAAATGGTTGTTTCAGGAATGAAAAGTTTGAATCCTATATACAAAAAGTGGGAGGAGCTGGGTTTTAAAAGGAGGGGAGGTGTTGGTGGCTGAGGGATCCACATGGTTGTGTCATCACTCATCTTGCCATCATTCAGTTGGTACAGTGATGAATGTTTAAAGAGTCCTGTGGTCAAGAGTGTGATCCTTTTAGGTTTATATAAATATGTTTTTAAGTCTTGTGGTCATTGTGTGATCCACTAAGTCTTGTGGTCACTGTGTGATCCATGTTATTTAGGTTTTATATTCGAGGTGAGTATATTACAGTGGTTGCCAATTTTGGCCTTCAAATCCAGTAATGTGGTTACTTAGTGGTGTGGTTTAAACATCCACTGACAAGTTAAATGTGTAGTTGTTCTCAATATCCTATGGAAAGCCCAATGTAGGTTTCTTGTACTTGATGTGATTCACAGTTTGTGTTTCATGTGTTTTTTTGAGAAATGATCCACTGTTCTGTCAGTATTTTCAACTAGAACAATTGTCTGGGGAAACAAGAAGCAGGGCACTGACCATTCGGCCACCAATAGGCACTGGCTAGTTTAGGGGAAAAGGGGGGTGGTACCCCGACACAGGTCAGGGCACAGTTGCACTCGCTTCTTGTTGGCAACCGAATGTCCCATGAATCAGTTCCCTGCCCCCTGTTGAAGTCCCTTTCAGCAGAAATTGTCTGTTGGTTGATCAGATTATTGTAACTCTACCTCGAAAACTGGGGCTCCAGTTTAGAGTCATGACGGGTGACTGTGAGGTCTGTCAACAGTCCCCTATCGTATCAAACTAGCCTTTAAATGGCTCTGAAGTCTCTTGATACAACACACCTGTATTATGTGTTGTATGTATGACCGCCTTGTAGCTTTAAGCAATGTATTTGATCCAGTGATACAGCATTCTCTTTGCTGTATTTTTGGTCCAGTAGATGTCATCTCTATCTGTGGAGAATAGAGTAGATGGAAGTTTGGGGATTGGACAGAGTCTGTCTCTAATGATGTCATTGAGATAGTCCAATATGTCTTTTGATTGGTCTGAAAGTTGTTCAGAATAATTTAACAGTGGGACCCAGACTCTGGCTTGTGGGAAGTACTGTTGTGTGCTTGTGACCGCCTGTATAACTTGTCTATACATAGTAGATTTGTCGGTCCAAGTGTGGTAATTGATGCCGAATGCCAGTATGATCTTATCAACTTCAATTTCGACTATTGCTCCTGAGACCAGGGCTGGTACATGACCAAAGCCAGCCCCCGGGAAGCAGTCTACTTGCATCTCTGGGCATATGTAGGACTGGATGTTTTGAAGATTGGAGTCACCTATGACTAACCATCTCTTCCTGACTGAAAGGTTCCATTTCCTGTGTTTCATATTGGTAGAGTTATGCCTGTTCGGACGTTGAGTGACAACCAGTTCTTCATCCATGGACCAGTCTTGTGTGAGTCTAACAAGACTGGTTTGTTTGACCAATGCCTCGGATTTGGCTTTCTGACCTCGTGTTACAGGTCCTGACTCTAAGATGGTCTTGATTTGGTCTAATTCTGTTGCACCCTGCCCTGGGGGTGTGTCCAGGTCAATCTGTGGTGTGCCAACCATCACAGCACGATTGATCAATGACATGTCTGTCATTTCTTCTTGTGGTTGCACTACGACGGGGCCTTCTGCTGCCGTCTGTGTCTCACATTCTTCTGCTAGCACAGTACCGGGGTCTTCCTCACCCGTCTGTATCCTACATTCTCCTGTTATTGCAGTACCGGGGTCATCCTCACCCGCCTGTATCTTACATTCTAGCACAGTACCGGGGTCCTCCTCACCCGTCTGTGTCTTACATTCTCCTGTTGATGCAGTACCGGGGTCCTCCTCACCCGTCTGCGACTCACATTCTTCTGGTAGCACAGTACCGGGGTCCTCCTCACCCGTCTGTGTCCTAACCTCTTGTGGGGGCACAGTGACGTGGCTGTCTTGTGACGTTTGTGTCCCCTCTGAATTGGTTGTGTCACTCTCATATTTGGTCCGAAACAAGGCCTGTACCTTATGTAAGGTGGTCTCCTGCAGTCTGGCACCCAGGTTCCTTCTTGCCCACTTGGATGTTATTCTGAATGGCATGTGCCACTCTGAAGGTAGCATGTCTGGCAGATTTCGGATCTCTTTCTGCAGCTCTATTAGGTAATGGCTGCGTAGACACTCCATTGTGGATTCCTCCCACCTTCTAGCATTTGTTTCAATGCGTTTTTTGAGCTCAGTAGATGGGGCAGTGGGCTTGATCGTATCGATCAAGGTTGTTGTCATTTTCCTGATCCCCACTGGAACTAATTCCTTCATGACATTAGTGTAGTGATGTGCAGTTCTAATGACTCTATAGAACGCCTTTAATTTATTATTAAAGTCAGTATCTTCTGTCATGAAAAGTTCCTGAATCTGTTTGTTAATCTGAGCATCTTTTCCCCTTTGTCTTTCAATGTTGTCCTCATAATAGGTTTGATCGTCTGGGTCTGAGTAGCACTCTCCACTTGTTTGTGTGAGAGTCTCCTGGTAGGACTGTGGTCCCTCACTGGGTAAGGGCCACTCTGTGTGATCGTTGAAATCCCATTCAGGGTCTGCTGAATGTGGACTGACGTCAGAGGTCTCCACTGTACCAGGTGGTGTGTTCAAAATGTCATTGTCACTACACCCTCCTGTTTCTTCACTGTGCAAGTCTCCCTCTTCCATAATTGTTATTGTTTTGTTGGCTGGTCTGTGAGACTTTTCCTGACGGTCTAGGGCCTTGTATAAGCCATATTTTTCACGACATGCTTCTACACCTAACATGTCTTTTGTGCCCAGTCTATTACTGGACGGGAACCGTCTGGGCAGGTCAATCAATGGCCTGTGGCCTAATTTGTTTGATTGATCTAGTGGATCTAAAGGATCTCTGTACACTACAGTACGAGTTGGAGGTGTTCCTGGTCTTTGCTCTCGATATCTCAGTGCACTGCCTCTGAAGCGAGTGCCACGACTTGGCACCTGTGTGCCTTCCTCCTGGACATCAGACCAAGCACACTCTGCCATGCTAGCTTTTGTTTAAGCTGGTTAGCTTTGTGTTTAAAGCTAATTGCTACAACTTGCTGTAAAATCCACTTTACAAAGTGTGCAAGTGTAATTTTTGTTCTGCTTCTTATCTTAAGTGAGTTTAAAAGACTAACTGAGTGCTATATAGCCTGTCAATTCGTGTTTAAATTAGTCCGTTAATTTTAGACTCTCACAGTGTCTCAAATTCACTTTTTTCAGAGAAGTATTGGCCTGCTGCGCCAATTGCTTCTAATATCAACTTTGCACCGAATTTAATTATAATTTATGGCCTGCTCCCCCTCCTTGACGAGTAGAGGAGACTAACTAACTGCTTTATATGACACTAAATGGTGTTTAAATTAGTCCGTTATCTCAAACTAAGCAAAGCCAACGTTGTTCAACAGCCACCTGAGCAGCGCTTCCCGCTGCTAATATTAGCTTCTTGAACAACGTTTTCCGCTGCTATACTGCTTTAATATATAACAATGTCAACACTAACATAACGTTTCGGTTATATTTAACCTTCTTCAGATGTCTACAGGGTTGACAAATCTCTAAACTTGAGCTAA
The DNA here is from genome assembly GCF_964638095.1 of Poromitra crassiceps. NCBI lineage: Eukaryota > Metazoa > Chordata > Actinopteri > Beryciformes > Melamphaidae > Poromitra > Poromitra crassiceps. The sequence continues at coordinate 8,041 of NW_028151912.1, read as the reverse complement.
GAGTGTCTCTCTATTGAGCTTTCAGAAAGATCGCAGCAGCCGTGTGCTCTGTTCAGAGTCTTGGAACACACTGACGAGTGGATAGCAGCATCCACTGGGCGTGGCTTCGGGCAAGCCTCGACATGTCACTCAAAGTGACCCTTTGTAAGGTAAATCCATTCTCCCTACTGTTATAGTGACAATAAAAAATATTTTTATGATTGAAAAATATTCCTAAGCACTGTCCCGGCCTGTCCTGGTTTTTATAAGTGTATTGACTTGTACACAGATAATGTCACCTCAGTGAATTTGGTGCACATGTGCAATGTGACACCCCAAGGTGACTATTGCAGGGCGAATATGTTCGCCCCACTACTGCTGTAGTGACAAAAAAAATTATTTTTATGATTGAAAAATACTCCTATACACTATCCTGGCCTGTCTTGGCTTTTTTTAGGTGTATTGACTGTACACAGATAGTGTCACCTCCATGAACTGAGTGTCCATGTGCAATGTGGCACCTCCAACATCCAGTGTGTCGCATTGGAAATAAATTAGGCTATGTAGTTTTTTTCCTTTTAAAGTACTCTTCTTATGGCCTCTCATGGCTTTATGATCTCATGGGTTTTATAAATATTACTATTGTACCTTGATCATTATTTAGTAGTGGATTTGTATGCATAAAAGTGGTTTTATTGCATAATACCTACAACGCCTAAATGCCATCCAGAATTGCATGGCACCCTTCTGTATCCTGTCCAACGATCCAATCCACCTCCCCATAACACATTATTGTTTAATAAAAATTAAACCTTATATTATACCAGCTATTGTATCCCAGGTGTAATTAAAAGTGGTCCCTCTAGAGCTGCTTCTACTCTCTTTAGTGTTTATAGCCAGTCAGGCTTCAATTGGGGCCTTCTGCCCTTGTTTGCTCTAATTAGCCTATCGAAGCAGGTTATCATTGTTTTTTTCAACAATTAATAACATATCTTCTTTCTAATGATCCCCCCAGGGGTTACTCACACCTGATTTTGGTGTTTAAGTGACCTAAGGTCTTCCCTTTGGTCATCTGGTGTTCAATGCTAGATTAAGCATTTTTAAGGGGTAAATTATATTTGCCTTTTTAAACTGTGATTGTATTTCTCATCATGTCTCTGTCTGTTCCCACAGGGTCTGTCCCCCACGATTGAAGCTCCCCCAGGCAACATTGTCTCAGGTAAGTATTGGTTTCTAAATTAGGATTAGGTCATACCCTGTAATGGTTAGGTTGTGTATAGAGGGTAGGTTGGGGTTAACTCTACTTTCTCTCTTGTGGGTTTTTGTTCAGGTAAGTATTTAACCTCCTGGTTAGGTTGAGGTTATGTATGAAGTGGTTAGGTTCAGGAGAGAGATCAGAATCCCTGTGGGGTTGGAACGGTTAAGGTGTGTAGAATAGGTGGGTTGGGTTTAACCCTGTGTGCTCTAGTGAGTTAGGGTTAGTTAGTGTAGGGTTAGGGTTAGGGTTAGGGTTAGGGTTAGGGGAAAAGGGGGGTGGTACCCCGACACAGGTCAGGGCACAGTTGCACTCGCTTCTTGTTGGCAACCGAATGTCCCATGAATCAGTTCCCTGCCCCCTGTTGAAGTCCCTTTCAGCAGAAATTGTCTGTTGGTTGATCAGATTATTGTAACTCTACCTCGAAAACTGGGGCTCCAGTTTAGAGTCATGACGGGTGACTGTGAGGTCTGTCAACAGTCCCCTATCGTATCAAACTAGCCTTTAAATGGCTCTGAAGTCTCTTGATACAACACACCTGTATTATGTGTTGTATGTATGACCGCCTTGTAGCTTTAAGCAATGTATTTGATCCAGTGATACAGCATTCTCTTTGCTGTATTTTTGGTCCAGTAGATGTCATCTCTATCTGTGGAGAATAGAGTAGATGGAAGTTTGGGGATTGGACAGAGTCTGTCTCTAATGATGTCATTGAGATAGTCCAATATGTCTTTTGATTGGTCTGAAAGTTGTTCAGAATAATTTAACAGTGGGACCCAGACTCTGGCTTGTGGGAAGTACTGTTGTGTGCTTGTGACCGCCTGTATAACTTGTCTATACATAGTAGATTTGTCGGTCCAAGTGTGGTAATTGATGCCGAATGCCAGTATGATCTTATCAACTTCAATTTCGACTATTGCTCCTGAGACCAGGGCTGGTACATGACCAAAGCCAGCCCCCGGGAAGCAGTCTACTTGCATCTCTGGGCATATGTAGGACTGGATGTTTTGAAGATTGGAGTCACCTATGACTAACCATCTCTTCCTGACTGAAAGGTTCCATTTCCTGTGTTTCATATTGGTAGAGTTATGCCTGTTCGGACGTTGAGTGACAACCAGTTCTTCATCCATGGACCAGTCTTGTGTGAGTCTAACAAGACTGGTTTGTTTGACCAATGCCTCGGATTTGGCTTTCTGACCTCGTGTTACAGGTCCTGACTCTAAGATGGTCTTGATTTGGTCTAATTCTGTTGCACCCTGCCCTGGGGGTGTGTCCAGGTCAATCTGTGGTGTGCCAACCATCACAGCACGATTGATCAATGACATGTCTGTCATTTCTTCTTGTGGTTGCACTACGACGGGGCCTTCTGCTGCCGTCTGTGTCTCACATTCTTCTGCTAGCACAGTACCGGGGTCTTCCTCACCCGTCTGTATCCTACATTCTCCTGTTATTGCAGTACCGGGGTCATCCTCACCCGCCTGTATCTTACATTCTAGCACAGTACCGGGGTCCTCCTCACCCGTCTGTGTCTTACATTCTCCTGTTGATGCAGTACCGGGGTCCTCCTCACCCGTCTGCGACTCACATTCTTCTGGTAGCACAGTACCGGGGTCCTCCTCACCCGTCTGTGTCCTAACCTCTTGTGGGGGCACAGTGACGTGGCTGTCTTGTGACGTTTGTGTCCCCTCTGAATTGGTTGTGTCACTCTCATATTTGGTCCGAAACAAGGCCTGTACCTTATGTAAGGTGGTCTCCTGCAGTCTGGCACCCAGGTTCCTTCTTGCCCACTTGGATGTTATTCTGAATGGCATGTGCCACTCTGAAGGTAGCATGTCTGGCAGATTTCGGATCTCTTTCTGCAGCTCTATTAGGTAATGGCTGCGTAGACACTCCATTGTGGATTCCTCCCACCTTCTAGCATTTGTTTCAATGCGTTTTTTGAGCTCAGTAGATGGGGCAGTGGGCTTGATCGTATCGATCAAGGTTGTTGTCATTTTCCTGATCCCCACTGGAACTAATTCCTTCATGACATTAGTGTAGTGATGTGCAGTTCTAATGACTCTATAGAACGCCTTTAATTTATTATTAAAGTCAGTATCTTCTGTCATGAAAAGTTCCTGAATCTGTTTGTTAATCTGAGCATCTTTTCCCCTTTGTCTTTCAATGTTGTCCTCATAATAGGTTTGATCGTCTGGGTCTGAGTAGCACTCTCCACTTGTTTGTGTGAGAGTCTCCTGGTAGGACTGTGGTCCCTCACTGGGTAAGGGCCACTCTGTGTGATCGTTGAAATCCCATTCAGGGTCTGCTGAATGTGGACTGACGTCAGAGGTCTCCACTGTACCAGGTGGTGTGTTCAAAATGTCATTGTCACTACACCCTCCTGTTTCTTCACTGTGCAAGTCTCCCTCTTCCATAATTGTTATTGTTTTGTTGGCTGGTCTGTGAGACTTTTCCTGACGGTCTAGGGCCTTGTATAAGCCATATTTTTCACGACATGCTTCTACACCTAACATGTCTTTTGTGCCCAGTCTATTACTGGACGGGAACCGTCTGGGCAGGTCAATCAATGGCCTGTGGCCTAATTTGTTTGATTGATCTAGTGGATCTAAAGGATCTCTGTACACTACAGTACGAGTTGGAGGTGTTCCTGGTCTTTGCTCTCGATATCTCAGTGCACTGCCTCTGAAGCGAGTGCCACGACTTGGCACCTGTGTGCCTTCCTCCTGGACATCAGACCAAGCACACTCTGCCATGCTAGCTTTTGTTTAAGCTGGTTAGCTTTGTGTTTAAAGCTAATTGCTACAACTTGCTGTAAAATCCACTTTACAAAGTGTGCAAGTGTAGTTTTTGTTCTGCTTCTTATCTTAAGTGAGTTTAAAAGACTAACTGAGTGCTATATAGCCTGTCAATTCGTGTTTAAATTAGTCCGTTAATTTTAGACTCTCACAGTGTCTCAAATTCACTTTTTTCAGAGAAGTATTGGCCTGCTGCGCCAATTGCTTCTAATATCAACTTTGCACCGAATTTAATTATAATTTATGGCCTGCTCCCCCTCCTTGACGAGTAGAGGAGACTAACTAACTGCTTTATATGACACTAAATGGTGTTTAAATTAGTCCGTTATCTCAAACTAAGCAAAGCCAACGTTGTTCAACAGCCACCTGAGCAGCGCTTCCCGCTGCTAATATTAGCTTCTTGAACAACGTTTTCCGCTGCTATACTGCTTTAATATATAACAATGTCAACACTAACATAACGTTTCGGTTATATTTAACCTTCTTCAGATGTCTACAGGGTTGACAAATCTCTAAACTTGAGCTAAGAGTGTCTCTCTATTGAGCTTTCAGAAAGATCGCAGCAGCCGTGTGCTCTGTTCAGAGTCTTGGAACACACTGACGAGTGGATAGCAGCATCCACTGGGCGTGGCTTCGGGCAAGCCTCGACATGTCACTCAAAGTGACCCTTTGTAAGGTAAATCCGTTCTCCCTACTGTTATAGTGACAATAAAAAATATTTTTATGATTGAAAAATATTCCTAAGCACTGTCCCGGCCTGTCCTGGTTTTTATAAGTGTATTGACTTGTACACAGATAATGTCACCTCAGTGAATTTGGTGCACATGTGCAATGTGACACCCCAAGGTGACTATTGCAGGGCGAATATGTTCGCCCCACTACTGCTGTAGTGACAAAAAAAATTATTTTTATGATTGAAAAATACTCCTATACACTATCCTGGCCTGTCTTGGCTTTTTTTAGGTGTATTGACTGTACACAGATAGTGTCACCTCCATGAACTGAGTGTCCATGTGCAATGTGGCACCTCCAACATCCAGTGTGTCGCATTGGAAATAAATTAGGCTATGTAGTTTTTTTCCTTTTAAAGTACTCTTCTTATGGCCTCTCATGGCTTTATGATCTCATGGGTTTTATAAATATTACTATTGTACCTTGATCATTATTTAGTAGTGGATTTGTATGCATAAAAGTGGTTTTATTGCATAATACCTACAACGCCTAAATGCCATCCAGAATTGCATGGCACCCTTCTGTATCCTGTCCAACGATCCAATCCACCTCCCCATAACACATTATTGTTTAATAAAAATTAAACCTTATATTATACCAGCTATTGTATCCCAGGTGTAATTAAAAGTGGTCCCTCTAGAGCTGCTTCTACTCTCTTTAGTGTTTATAGCCAGTCAGGCTTCAATTGGGGCCTTCTGCCCTTGTTTGCTCTAATTAGCCTATCGAAGCAGGTTATCATTGTTTTTTTCAACAATTAATAACATATCTTCTTTCTAATGATCCCCCCAGGGGTTACTCACACCTGATTTTGGTGTTTAAGTGACCTAAGGTCTTCCCTTTGGTCATCTGGTGTTCAATGCTAGATTAAGCATTTTTAAGGGGTAAATTATATTTGCCTTTTTAAACTGTGATTGTATTTCTCATCATGTCTCTGTCTGTTCCCACAGGGTCTGTCCCCCACGATTGAAGCTCCCCCAGGCAACATTGTCTCAGGTAAGTATTGGTTTCTAAATTAGGATTAGGTCATACCCTGTAATGGTTAGGTTGTGTATAGAGGGTAGGTTGGGGTTAACTCTACTTTCTCTCTTGTGGGTTTTTGTTCAGGTAAGTATTTAACCTCCTGGTTAGGTTGAGGTTATGTATGAAGTGGTTAGGTTCAGGAGAGAGATCAGAATCCCTGTGGGGTTGGAACGGTTAAGGTGTGTAGAATAGGTGGGTTGGGTTTAACCCTGTGTGCTCTGTCCTGGGTTTAAGCTCAGAGGTCAGAGTCTTAGGGTTTGCCATATCGGGCATGTTGTTCTTTAGTAAGACTAGGCCTGTAATTAGGGTCCTAGGGGATAGAAGATGGCGAGAGGGTTAGATTGAGACATGATGGGTAAGTATGGGGTCAAAGGTCGCTTGGCAAGTATCCTGGGTTATGGCTGGTCAAAACTGTTGGGCAACATAGGTCTTAGATCGGGGACAAATAAAATGGTTGTTTCAGGAATGAAAAGTTTGAATCCTATATACAAAAAGTGGGAGGAGCTGGGTTTTAAAAGGAGGGGAGGTGTTGGTGGCTGAGGGATCCACATGGTTGTGTCATCACTCATCTTGCCATCATTCAGTTGGTACAGTGATGAATGTTTAAAGAGTCCTGTGGTCAAGAGTGTGATCCTTTTAGGTTTATATAAATATGTTTTTAAGTCTTGTGGTCATTGTGTGATCCACTAAGTCTTGTGGTCACTGTGTGATCCATGTTATTTAGGTTTTATATTCGAGGTGAGTATATTACAGTGGTTGCCAATTTTGGCCTTCAAATCCAGTAATGTGGTTACTTAGTGGTGTGGTTTAAACATCCACTGACAAGTTAAATGTGTAGTTGTTCTCAATATCCTATGGAAAGCCCAATGTAGGTTTCTTGTACTTGATGTGATTCACAGTTTGTGTTTCATGTGTTTTTTTGAGAAATGATCCACTGTTCTGTCAGTATTTTCAACTAGAACAATTGTCTGGGGAAACAAGAAGCAGGGCACTGACCATTCGGCCACCAATAGGCACTGGCTAGTTTAGGGGAAAAGGGGGGTGGTACCCCGACACAGGTCAGGGCACAGTTGCACTCGCTTCTTGTTGGCAACCGAATGTCCCATGAATCAGTTCCCTGCCCCCTGTTGAAGTCCCTTTCAGCAGAAATTGTCTGTTGGTTGATCAGATTATTGTAACTCTACCTCGAAAACTGGGGCTCCAGTTTAGAGTCATGACGGGTGACTGTGAGGTCTGTCAACAGTCCCCTATCGTATCAAACTAGCCTTTAAATGGCTCTGAAGTCTCTTGATACAACACACCTGTATTATGTGTTGTATGTATGACCGCCTTGTAGCTTTAAGCAATGTATTTGATCCAGTGATACAGCATTCTCTTTGCTGTATTTTTGGTCCAGTAGATGTCATCTCTATCTGTGGAGAATAGAGTAGATGGAAGTTTGGGGATTGGACAGAGTCTGTCTCTAATGATGTCATTGAGATAGTCCAATATGTCTTTTGATTGGTCTGAAAGTTGTTCAGAATAATTTAACAGTGGGACCCAGACTCTGGCTTGTGGGAAGTACTGTTGTGTGCTTGTGACCGCCTGTATAACTTGTCTATACATAGTAGATTTGTCGGTCCAAGTGTGGTAATTGATGCCGAATGCCAGTATGATCTTATCAACTTCAATTTCGACTATTGCTCCTGAGACCAGGGCTGGTACATGACCAAAGCCAGCCCCCGGGAAGCAGTCTACTTGCATCTCTGGGCATATGTAGGACTGGATGTTTTGAAGATTGGAGTCACCTATGACTAACCATCTCTTCCTGACTGAAAGGTTCCATTTCCTGTGTTTCATATTGGTAGAGTTATGCCTGTTCGGACGTTGAGTGACAACCAGTTCTTCATCCATGGACCAGTCTTGTGTGAGTCTAACAAGACTGGTTTGTTTGACCAATGCCTCGGATTTGGCTTTCTGACCTCGTGTTACAGGTCCTGACTCTAAGATGGTCTTGATTTGGTCTAATTCTGTTGCACCCTGCCCTGGGGGTGTGTCCAGGTCAATCTGTGGTGTGCCAACCATCACAGCACGATTGATCAATGACATGTCTGTCATTTCTTCTTGTGGTTGCACTACGACGGGGCCTTCTGCTGCCGTCTGTGTCTCACATTCTTCTGCTAGCACAGTACCGGGGTCTTCCTCACCCGTCTGTATCCTACATTCTCCTGTTATTGCAGTACCGGGGTCATCCTCACCCGCCTGTATCTTACATTCTAGC
>NW_028151913.1:110000-129733 GCF_964638095.1 Poromitra crassiceps | reverse complement strand
ATTACACGTAATGGGATTACAGTGACTCCAAAAACACCCAGTTATCAGATTACAGATGCTTTTGAGGAACATGTGATTGCTTATTGGATTATGCCAAAAACATTTTTAAAGGGGGGTGGGGGGGGGGGGGCATTTAGATGGTGAAAGCATTGTTCTGCATAGCTTGATATGGGTGAATGGTGTCGGCTAATGGGGATCCTATTAAAGAATACAGTATGATACCGGTTTAAAATCATTTTAGATGACAATAACACTCCAAATTACAGTCTAGTATAAAAGGCCCATTCACACTTTAATTATACACACTATATTATAAAAAAATATTTAAATTGTTATAAATAAATATAACATGATGGATGTGTTCAACTATAACTATATTCTTGGTTCCATCTAATTTAAATAATTTTAATAGTTATAATTATCGTTCTAAGTGTGAATGGGCCTTTAGTCAGAATAAATAATCCACTTAACTGAATAATCTATGTATTTTACAGGAAAAGTAATCCAAAAGTAACAGAACATAATCAGATTATGTTACCGAGTTCAGGCTAATCCAGTGGATTAGGTGACTGATTGCCATTTTAAACTGGCAATCGCATTTTGAAAGTAACCTTGTCCATCCTGTTTGCTTGTGCTACTGTGTGTGTGTGTGTGTGTGTGTGTGTGTGTGTGTGTGTGTGTGTGTGTGTGTTTGTTTGAGGAGGCGAGTGTGTACCTGCTCTACTTGCCTGTTTGTACGAGGGCATCTTCAGGGATAGGAGAGAGGAGAAGGGGGGGGGGGGTGAGTTGCTATGCGACGGGGGGCAGCATATCGTTGGAGGAGTCGGTAGCCGAGTGGTTATGTACTGTGTGTGTGTGTGTGTGTGTGTGTGTGTGTGTGTGTGTGTGTGTGTGTGTGTGTACTGCTGCAGGCTCTGGTCTCTCGCCCCCCCGCCCCCTCCTCCCCCTTGCCCCGTACAGCTCTACGGTTACCGTCGCTAGGCAACTGCCTCCGTGCTCTGGCAGCGTGCGTGGTAATTGGCCGGTGGCATGGCAGCAGCATTGCCAGATCCAGCCAGCTGCACCGACTACTGCCTCCTCATGTTTCAACCCCCCCCCCCCCCCCCCCCCCCCCCCCCCCCACACACACACACACACACACACACACACCCCGCCCCCTCGCTGCCGGTCGCTAGGCAACACAGTCAGGCATCCATGCCTCCCGGGAATTTCATTGGCCAGAGCCGGATGGCCCAGACCTGCTGCTCTGGGTGTTTCTGGGAAGTGAGGCACTACGGAGGGATACGTGTCCACAGTGAGGAGCATGGATGGATGGATGGATGGGTGTCAAACTGTTGTGATATTAAGAAAATTGTAATTAATAATAATAACTAAATTCATTATTGATTTATGTTTGGTAATATGGTGCTTGCTTGCACATGGACGATGGCTGTCTGGGATTCATCATTCCTGCACCTTGTTATTATGTGCCAGCTCAGCACTGCTCAGACTCACTACCCCTCTGTTTCTCACCATCAAACCTTACACTGCTCAGACCCACTGCCCCTCTGTTTCTCATCATCAAACCTTACACTGCTCAGACTCACTGCCCCTCTGTTTCTCATCATCAAACCTTACACTGCTCAGACTCACTACCCCTCTGTTTCTCACCATCAAACCTTACACTGCTCAGACTCACTACCCCTCTGTTTCTCACCATCAAACCTTACACTGCTCAGACTCACTGCCCCTCTGTTTCTCATCATCAAACCTTACACTGCTCAGACCCACTGCCCCTCTGTTTCTCATCATCAAACCTTACACTGCTCAGACTCACTGCCCCTCTGTTTCTCATCATCAAACCTTACACTGCTCAGACCCACTGCCCCTCTGTTTCTCATCATCAAACCTTACAATGCTCAGACTCACTGCCCCTCTGTTTCTCACCATCAAACCTTACACTGCTCAGACTCACTGCCCCTCTGTTTCTCATCATCAAACCTTACAATGCTCAGACTCACTGCCCCTCTGTTTCTCACCATCAAACCTTACATTGCTCAGACTCACTGCCCCTCTGTTTCTCACCATCAAACCTTACACTGCTCAGACTCACTGCCCCTCTGTTTCTCACCATCAAACCTTACACTGCTCAGACTCACTGCCCCTCTGTTTCTCATCATCAAACCTTACACTGCTCAGACCCACTGCCCCTCTGTTTCTCATCATCAAACCTTACACTGCTCAGACTCACTACCCCTCTGTTTCTCACCATCAAACCTTACAATGCTCAGACTCACTGCCCCTCTGTTTCTCATCATCAAACCTTACACTGCTCAGACTCACTGCCCCTCTGTTTCTCATCATCAAACCTTACACTGCTCAGACTCACTGCCCCTCTGATTCTCATCATCAAACCTTACAATGCTCAGACTCACTGTCCCTCTGTTTCTCATCATCAAACCTTACAATGCTCAGACTCACTGCCCCTCTGTTTCTCATCATCAAACCTTACACTGCTCAGACCCACTGCCCCTCTGTTTCTCACCATCAAAACTTACACTGCTCTACCCACTGCCCCTCTGTTTCTCACCACCAAACCTTGCATAGCTGCTGCTAATGGACAGAGTGCTTTGTAACATGGCTGCTCACTGAGCATGTCTGATGTCTGAAATAGCTTCAGCAGGTCATGTGTGTTGCAAGATTTTTCTCTTTCTTTTTCTTTTTGGCCTGGCTTTCTCCGTTGCACACTAGGACAACTTTGCTATGAAATCTTGCTATTTACTTGATGTTAGTTGCATTTGACACGCTGAATAAAATCAGAAGAAAATTGTGAAATCGCCCTGTGAACTTCTGCAGTCTCCAAATCACAGAGCCTGCAATTAAGAGAGAGGGGGGATCCAAAACATATTTCTGAAAAAGGTGTTTTCGTGCTGCATGAATCGAATCCTTGATTTCTATTTTTAACGAAATCACTTTTCTTTAAACAATTTAATCATTTTCAAAAGTATGAGAAGAAAAACTTTGATATGAATCGCAGTTTACTGTAAGTTGCAATTGATTCTGTCAATTTTTTTTGTCAATATCTTTCAACCCTAATCCATATTCTTGAATCTGCAGACAACAAATGGGATTTTCTACAATCCACTTCAGTGGCCCCTGCTTTTTTGTTGTTGCTTTAAGTCTCTTTTGAAAGTGTGAAATATATGGATCCCTTGCAGATAATAGCATCGCACCAGACGACTGCTCTCTTGACACAGGCAGTCTTGTCTTGTTTTTAGTGTTGATCAAGGGCCTTCAATAATCAAATTCAACAAATCAAGCCAGTGTTGTTGTGTTGGAGCTGGGCCGGTCAGTGTGTCACTGTGAAAAGAAGCAGGTCCAGATGGGATGTGACTGATGCAGGTGACATCCTTAGAGCTGGACACAGCTGGCAGATTGTAGGTCCATGCCATTATGCCCGTGTGACTGGCCTAATTATCAGCACCCCTCCCCTGCCCTGCCGGGGTATCTGCAGCCCTGTTTCCCTAAATCCATTTCTGCTCGCTCTCTCTCTCTCTCTCGCTCTCCCTCTCTCTCTCTCATCCACCTTGCTCTCCCTCCCCCCACAATCCCTCCTTCTCCCCCCCCCCCCCCTCCGCCCTCTCTCTCATCTTCTCCTCTCGCTCCACTTCTCTCTGCCCTCCACTCCCTCTTCTGCGTGTTCAGCAAGATTGGAGACCAGAGGGAGCTTCTCCGTCTCTGTGCTAAACATCGCCGCGCTCTCTCCCCAACCCCTCAAAAAAGAGAGAGAGAGGAGGGGGCGGGGGGGAAACAGGGCACAGGGACTCTTTATCAGTGAAATGGAACGCAGACTGCAATGTGATGGCAATAATGTACAGCATTATCTATTGAATAAAATCCCTGCTAAAAGACAGTACTGCATTATATTATGTATTGTATTTTAGTTTATATTGTGCATGCATAATAATGTTGCATCCTACTGTATATCACACATCAACTTCATGGACAGCTCATTTCTTGGTTTCAATGCATCAGGTATTCAAACAATTTGAATACCTGATCTGACAACACTGACACTGACACTTGTTTCCAATGCAAATCAACGTGTTTCAAGAATTTTGTAGAATCAAGTGTCATTTTCTGGACAGTAGTGCAAGTGATCTGCCTTAATCTGACCTGTTTCAACACACTCATTTCTAGTTATTTGAAGGATTGATGATGATGACACACGAGGTTTCAACATAAGAAATATATTTACTGGTTGGTTGGTTTATAGGGGATATAACAGGTGTGTGTGTGTGTGTGTGTGTGTGTGTGTGTGTGTGTGTGTGTGTGTGTGTGCGTGTGCGTGCGTGCCTGCGTGCGTGTGTGTGCGTGTTTCATCCCCAGGTGAGAAGCCGTACAAGTGCTCGTGGGAGGGGCTGCGAGTGGCGATTCGCCCGGAGCGACGAGCTGACGAGGCACTACCGCAAACACACCGGCGCCAAGCCTTTTAAGTGTAACCACTGTGACAGGTCTGTCAAAACACAACACTCTCTCTTTTTACCTTTCCAAGGGTTATTTGAAGTGCTGATACTGGCACAGTATGGTATGTTTTTTCCATTGTGTTTTCGTCCACAGTTTGGTTCAGTAAAGAGATGGTAGAGGATGCTGGTAACACACCCAAACGTGTTTGGTACTGACCCACATTTAAAGGGTGCTGGCATTCCACTGGAAAAAGCAACACACTTGTTCAGTTATGTTATCTTGTATCCCGACTTTATTTATTTGTTGTTATTATTATTATTATTATTATTATTATTATTATTATTATTATTATTATTATTATTATTATTATTATCCCCCAGGATAATGTAACTTGTTTCAAGACATTGAACTTACTTCACTTTTGCTTGTAAAAGTGAAATAGTCTTGGAGATTATTTTTTTTCTTCATTGTTTTATTATGATTTTTGGTCATATCGGCGTATCAAAATTGGTTGAAATCAGTAAGACTATCTGCCAGTGCAGTGAGATCATTTGACCCCAAAAAAATCTCATGAAATTAGCTTGATAGATCTCGAAACGACTTGACAACTTGCCATTTTTTTGCAGTGCAATTCAAGCAAGTCTAAACCGGCACAGTCTTTCAATGGGAAAGCAAAGGGTAGGATGCCGCCGCACAGTAAGCATAGTACAGCATGGTAATTGTGCAGAGGAAACAACAGCACCTGTCCCCTCTCAAGGTGACATATGGCCTTTGAATGGAGGCACAGTGGCACAGAAAGGGCTGGTTTATTCACTGCTTAATAGTGCTAAACGCTCCGGCCAAAGCACTGCTGTCTCGCATGAACGAGCAAAATGTGTGAAATGCACAACCCATTAGTGCTCTACTGCACTACTACTGGCCAGCGAGACTACTGCACTACCAACCATCACTGCTATGGAATATTCATTACGTACACGCCGCAATTTATTTGACCATCTACATTTTATAACCCCTCGTATACATTCACAAAGTTCTTTAGGTGTTTTTACTTGTCGTGGGAAATTAAGGTCGTTGGAGATTTCTGATGTCATCACACGACATCAGGAGCTGTGATGGCCACATTTACTGACAGCATCATGGTTTTCAGTGGATTTCTGGCGTGAATTTGACACATATGACCCCCTCTATGCTGCGTGCTGTCTTACAAAGCAGAGAATAATATGACCCCCTCTATGGTGCTTCTGACCCCCTCTATGCTGCGTGCTGTCTTACAAAGCAGAGAATAATAGGGATCTTTAACTGAGCTGTAGGCACCTTGATCTGACCTTGATGAGAAGATCTGGGACTGTGGTTACATTTGTCTTTTCAGTGCAGATTTTGTGGTTGAATGCTGAAGACCAGAACCTGCATGTCCACATACTGTATGTGTGTCCAGACTTGGCCTGTGATTGGATATAATGTCCTCACACCATATTTACAGGAACGATGCTGTTTGATGTCAGAGAGAGCCTTCTGAAGATGCTTTTTAATAGTGCTTCTCAACGTGGGGTCTGGGGACCACTAGAAGTCCTTGAGGGTTAGGGTGGACCATAAGGACCACTAGAAGTCCTTGAGGGGGTTCCAAGGGGTCCCCAGCAAATTTGATAAACTGTTCAACTTCACCATTATTTCATTTAAGTTAACACCATTAGAGACTGTAGGAGAAAGACTGTTTTGATCATAGCTTCACAGTTATCTCCCCACTAGGCTCTCCCCAGACTCAAATATTACATTGAATCTCTGCACTCCGCATACTGCATAATATGAGTCTGTGCCACTTCACAGCCCCCACTGCTGTTTTGAGGGTGGAACAATTCAATGACTGACAGCTCGTAGCACCAATGAGAGAGTGAGTCAACAGAGTCAGGTTGGGCGGGCGCGCCTGATCGCTAAAGTCGTTAATGATTGAAGATACAGGATTCCGACGCAACGAATCACTGGCCAGGATTACAACATCAGTTTGGAGCGAGCCAGAGAGAGATCGGTAGCATGCAGCATAGTGTATGAGCAGGGTAAGAACTCTCATGGGTCTGGTGTTGAGACTATCTCTCCACCGACAATACAGATAGGCATGGAATTCTGGACAAAATCATATAATAAAAAATATATTAGAGACAAAAACTTATCAAATGGGGGTCCATGGCCCAAATGTATCCTAAATTAGGGGTCCTTTATATGAGGATTTTGAGAATCACTGGTGTAGTAGACAGTACAGTAAGAGTACTGTAAGATCCAATGATGGAGCGTATGACCCGAAAGTTAATGTGTCCTGGTGTGACCAGATGCTACTGTAAAAGATGCATTAAAAACACAAGTGTAACCACAGTCAGAGATCATTTTGCCTGCGTGCGACTCAGCCTCTTAATTAATAGCCTTGGCGGCTATTCATTAGCGAGGCAAAGCAAAATGTTAATTTGTCAGCCCTACTTATATCAATGTGGCTCCGCTGACAAAGCCATCAAGCCTTCGGCGGCCATTATGAGCCATAAAAGATCAGCTCCCATTTAAATTATTCTTCCCCGTCTGGGATGCGGCCCTCAGTGACACCTCTGGGACCTCAGCGGAATATTGTCCATTATTCAGTGTGTGTAGGAGAGAGAGAGAGAGAGAGAGAGAGAGAGAGAGAGAGAGAGAGAGAGAGAGAGAGAGAGAGAGAGAGAGAGAGAGAGAGAGAGAGAGACAGACAGAGAGAGAGAGAGAGAGAGAGAGAGAGAGAGACAGACAGACAGAGAGAGAGAGAGAGAGAGAGAGAGAGAGAGACAGAGACAGACAGACAGAGAGAGAGAGAGAGAGAGAGACACAGAGAGAGAGAGTGTGTGTGTGTGTGTCTGTGTGTGTGTGTGTGTGTGTGTGTGTGTGTGTGTGTGTGTGTGTGTGTGTGTGTGTGTGTGTGTGTGTGCTTTGTCCGTGAATGTATGTGCCCGTGTCAACTTAATCAGGTCTCAGCTGGTCAGACTGTAAATACAGTACCACCCCTCCCCTGTGTCCCCACCGTCCCCCACCACCACCGGACCCCCTGCGGGTGCCTCCCTAATTCGGGCCCCACCTCTGCTCTGTCATGTGTCACATGGGCCCCCAACTAGCACCCCCCCCAGACAGACACACACACACACACACACACACACACACACACACACACACACACACACACACACACACACACACACACACACACACACACACACAGCACCTCCCCGGCACCCTGCTGAGATGAAGGAAGAGGGAAATGGGGGAGACAGGGGTGGAAGATTGAGGAGGGTGGGGGGTGAGGGCGTGAGGAGGAGACAGACCCGCGGTGTGCCAGCTGGTGTCGTGCCCCCGAGTCGTGAGTCATACTTCACCATCTGTCTCGCCGAACACACGCACACAGACACACACACAGGCGCACACACACACACGCACACGCACACACACACACAGGCGCACACACACACACACACACACACACACACACACACACACACACACACATGCAGGTGTGACAAGGAGACAGACTCCCCCCTCTTGGCCAAACACTGATTCATCCAGACATCTTAGACAGGAGCCTCTGTCTCTCAGTGGGAGCAGCCAATCTGAAACTCGTGTCAAAGAGACCAAATCAACAGTTGTACAAACTGTGAAAGGGACTTCCTCCCAAACAAGGCCTCTATGTACTCATTCTTTTTGGCTTGCCAGAGAGCTCCAAGGAGAGCGTAATATTTTGGTGTCTTTTGAATTAATTTTGATAGTCCAAGTTATACTGAGCTAGGGTTGGGCAATATAACCGGTATTATATCGTTATTGTGATATGAGACTAGATGTTGGATATCGCAATATCATGATATGGCATACTACAGTAAAGTGATGTCATTTTCTGAACCTACCAGACTGTTCCAGCTGTTCTATTATTTACTTTTACCCACTTAGTCATTATATCCACATTACTGATGATTATTTATCAAAAATCTCTAAAGCTCAATATCGCATTTCCATCTAACCCTAATTCAAATGACCCCAAACCACTTTCTAGTGATGCATTATAGTCACTTGAGAGGAAGTTGAGTATCATCATTGTAAATAAAGTGTGACCTTAATTTTATTTGAGGAATGATTTCAAAATAAATTGCTTATTATAAGGAGCATTAGCAAACGACGTGACAATTTAAAGTCAGTTGGCACAAGACTGCTGCAATCCATGAAGACTCAAAGAACTGTCATGCTTTTATATACTGTACATGGAACAATGTCCTATAAAATAAAGAACCTTTCATACTTGAATGATGCTGAACTTCAGTCTAAATGTATGGAAACAGGTTAGACAGATTCTTCATGCCTTTGAGCAATCATTGTTACCTTCTGGAAACAAGATTCAGCACCTATTTAATTTCTGTCTTCTTCTGGGCGTCCGGGTAGTGTAGCGGTAGATTACCTGCATACCAACATGAGGGTCACAGGTTCGCACCCCCGTGTTGCACTCCGGCTTGGTTGGGCGTCCATACAGGTATGATTGGCTGTGGGTGGGGAGCCGGATTGAGGGTGTGTCCTGGTCACTGCATTAGCGCCTCCTCTGGTCGTTTGGGGGCGCATGTTCGGGGCGGAAGGGGACTGGTGGGAATAGCGTGATCCTCCCAAGTGCTATAGGTCCTGCCAGTGAAGCTCCCCGCTGTCAGGTGAAAAGAAGCGGCTAGCAACTGCTGCACATGTGTTGGAGGAAGCATGGCGCTAGTCTAAGGCTCTCCCCAGATCTGCAGAGGGGGTGGAGCAGCGACCGGGGCAGCAGGGGGAAATTGGCCAAGTACAATTGGGGAGAAAATGGGAAGGAAATCAGAAAAAATAGAATTAATTATTTTTCTTCTTTTCTTTCTTCTTTTTCCTTCTCCTTTTCTTTTTTTGATCAAGTTTTCTCCGCAATTATACTTGGCCAATTCCCCCTGCTGTCCCAGTCATTGCTCCACCCCTTCTGCCGATCTGGGGAGAGTTGTAGACTAGTTCATGCTTCCTCCGATACATGTGCAGGTGCCAGCCGCTTCTTACCACCTGAAAGTGAGGTGTTTCACCGGCAGGATGTAGCGCAGGATCACGCTATTCCCCCCAGTTCCACCCCCTCCACCAACAGGCCCGGAAAGGTGCCAGTGCACCGACCAGGACACAAAGTCTACTGACTTCCCACCCACAGACACGGCCAATTGTGTCTGTAGGAACGTCTGACCAAGCCGGAAGTACCGCTGCTGGTAATTGAACCCGGGTCTCCGCGGTAGAAGGTGAGTGCTTTTACCTCTATACACTAGCCAGACACCCCTTTCAGCTCTTTCTGAACACATTATTCAACAGAAACCAAGTTAGTATAGTGTAACGCAAGCCAGTGACCTCAAAGCAGCAAGCAACACCTGCTTTTTCCCCAAACACTTTCTCTTGGGGAAGAAGCTGCAGCATTAGTTCTGCCAGCATGCACTAGAAAAGCAGGTCTTTCACAGTGTCTTCATCTGTGTGCATACAGTACATGTCTTCATCTGTGTGCATACAGTACATGTCTTCATATGTGTGCATACAGTACATGGTGTCTTCATCTGTGTGCATACAGTACATGGTGTCTTAATCTGTGTGCATACAGTACATGGTGTCTTCATCTGTGTGCATACAGTACATGGTGTCTTCATCTGTGTGCATACAGGTGTCTTCATCTGTGTGCATACAGGTGTCTTCATCTGTGTGCATACAGTACATGGTGTCTTAATCTGTGTGCATACAGTACATGGTGTCTTCATCTGTGTGCATACAGTACATGGTGTCTTCATCTGTGTGCATACAGGTGTCTTCATCTGTGTGCATACAGTACATGGTGTCTTCATCTGTGTGCATACAGTACATGGTGTCTTCATCTGTGTGCATACAGGTGTCTTCATCTGTGTGCATACAGTACATGGTGTCTTCATCTGTGTGCATACAGTACATGGTGTCTTCATCTGTGTGCATACAGTACATGGTGTCTTCATCTGTGTGCATACAGTACATGGTGTCTTCATCTGTGTGCATACAGTTCATGCACAGAATCAACAAAACATCAACTGAAAGCCTGTGTTGTGTCAATTTGTGGCAATCAGGTTAAAGTAATCAAAGATGTTTAAAACCCTTGCAGAAAAACAGGCCACCGTACTTCCAGAGCAATTTCATTTTTCACTCGGTATACGCTACGCCTCGGCAACTCCACGAGCCTGATTCCAAATGATTCATCTCATTTAGCTAGCATTTTACAGGACATGTTTATGTGCGTTGCCCCCCTCCACCCCCTCCACTCTGTTTGAACTCATCCATCTGCAGGCTCTCCACTTCTTCACGCTGCTTCTGAAGTCATTAGGAGTTGCTGAGAAGGCTGATTATGAATGAGTTACTCATGTACTAATTGTGTGTGCATTAGCGACTCGGCACTCACTAGCTAACAGCAACATTTAGCTCCATCGACAAAACAATCCGCTTTCCTCTGGAATGGTTACACGCTAACAAGCTCTCCTTCTCAGAGAAGAGTCAGAGAAGAGTGAATATGGCCTCCAAGATCTTAGGGAAGCCACACAAGCAACTAAGTAGCCTACAGTATATGACGAACTCGTCGGAAGTCAAGCAACCAACCCCTCTCAGCTCTCACCCACTGTACAGTGAATTTGAACTCTTACCTTCAGGGAAGTTTTACAGATGGCTAATAGACATTTGATAAGAATTCCTTTGTCCTAAATGCTGTCAAGGCAATACAGTAAATACAACTAGGACCCAGGATACAGGGTGGTGCCACTGACATGGTGCTTTTGACCTAGCCTTGTGTATTGTAAATTGACTTGTGTATTTGTGAGCTGTATTCTTTTTTATGAACGTGAATGTTTAGTGTGTGTGTGTGTGTGTGTGTGTGTGTGTGTGTGTGTGTGTGTGTGTGTGTGTGTGTGTGGATGTGTGTTGAGTGTATTGTAAACTTGCCTTGTGTATTATGAGCTGTATTTTTTGCTTTGTGTATGAATGTATGAATGTTTTTTATGTTGTGTTTTATGTTTTTATGACATGTCTTATGGTGAAACCGACCACAAATTTACACATTGTGGACAATAAAGTTTTAGTAATCGTAATTCTCTCTCTCTCTCTATCTCTCTCTCTCCCTCTCTCTCTGCCTCTCTTTTCATTGTAGGTGTTTCTCACGGTCCGACCACTTGGCGCTGCACATGAAGAGGCACGTCTGAGGAACTGGAGAGGGGTCAACGGGAGTGGAGGAGAAGAGGAGAGGGGGATGGAGAGGCAAGGAAAGGAAGAGTGAGAGAGAGAGAGAGAGAGAGAGAGAGAGAGAGATCATCTGCAGAAAAACGGCCACGGACGTCATCATTGTGCATAGAGGAAGAGGCAGAGGCATATACACTTTGGACTCAAGAAATACCAGATTTGGCCACTCTGGACTCGAGGGAGAGGCAGTGACACCATGCAGACTACAGACAGAAACACAGACAGACAGACAGACAGACAGACAGACAGACAGACAGACAGACAGACAGACAGACAGACAGACAGACAAACAGACAGAAATGCAGACAGACAGACAGATAGACAGAAACGCAGACAGACCGACAGACAGACAGAAACGCAGACAGACAGACAGACAGAAACACAGACAGACCGACAGACAGACAGACAGACAGAAACGCAGACAGACCGACAGACAGACAGAAACGCAGACAGACAGAAACGCAGACAGACAGACAGACAGACAGAAACGCAGACAGACAGACTGACAGACAGAAACGCAGACAGACAGACAGACAGACAGAAACGCAGACAGACAGACCATAAATAGTTCTGTCAATCTGTCAACCAGTTGGTCCATGATTCCACCGTGACTCAAGTGTCACCTCACAAATGTCTCCCGCTGTCATCGCGTGGAAGATACAGACGCTCCAGCCCACCCGTCTTCTGTGTCTGAGAGGGGATGTCACACAATCAGCGGTGGACCACGTGCCTGTGGGTAGCCGCTCTCTGGTTTGCCGTCCTTAGTTTCTTCATCAGTGAAAACGCTGCCAAATGTCCGGCGCGTTCGTGCGACGGCGCCCCCACGTGCCTGAGTGTATAGTGTACTGGCGCCAAACTGGACCAGTTATAAACTTATTGCGGTTTGTATCTTCAAGGCTTTCAGATGTTTCCAACAACAGACAAATGGCGTCAAGCTCGCAGAGTAAGCAAGCGAGAAAGCCGGCTTCCACTCCGCACAGTGACCACAACTCATCCTCACTCGCCACCGCCTTTACATTTAGCCAAAGGGTTTATTATCTTACAGTAGATAGAACAGATCATAATTTGACCATTTTTCATTTGACCTCTGTCACGTCTGCCACCCGGACCCATTTATAAATCCCTCTGACATTTTTTTTTTTCCCCTGGTTCGATGGCGTCGGAGTGCTCTCTTGTTTGACCGGAGCGTAAGATTGGATTTTTGCGTGCAGCCAACAAGACTTGCGCAGATGAATGTGCTGGGAAGAGTGATTGAGGTCATCCAGAGGGCCGGCATGCTTTATGAACATGGTCCATTGATGGTTGCCACTGGATGAGGCTAACTAATCTACTGTGGGAAAGACAGTTCATCTCCTAGAAGGTCCACTGAAACACAACAGTCTGTCTAAACAGACGCCAGATGGCTCTCAGACATTTTCTCCTCTCCTGGATTCTGTCTCTTATGAGCGTAGTTATTCTCGGAAACTGTTGCACAATTGACTCTTTGCAAACTTTTTTTTTTTGTAAAAATGTTCCACTGTCTTGAACTGGAAGACAATTTGGGACTCACCAAACGCTGGCTTTCACACGCCGTCAGTGTGTGGACTGCCACATGCACAAACAGCGCCCAAGCAGCTAACGTTAGCTGTCTGCGATAGCACACCGAAAGCAAACAAGATCACTAAGTATGTAAAGGTTATATTGTTTCTACAAAAAATAAATGAAAAAAGATTCCCCTATTTGCTAAAAAGACAATTCAAAAGACCATTTTGAAGAACACATTGGAAATGGATGCAGCCAAAAAAACAAAAACATAAAAGTGTCTAGATGCCTGAAATGATCTCTTTGGCCTATGAGAGTGATTGGCACCTGTCAGTCACTGAGGACTTGAGGACGGTTTTGTCCTATTCACACCACACACACAGAACTCTTCCAATTTTAGCAGCTCTCAGAATTAATTTCCAAGAAAAGCAGCATTCAAGAGAGCAGCGTTGCTCTCCTAATCGGCCCCGATGCAGATCCAAGATCCCTCTACTTTCCTGGCGAATTTCCTGACCATTTATGTCTGAATGCAGATTGTCATCCTACAATGGAAGGATTGCAGGAAGGACATGATGGGGCATCACACAAAACAATCAATTAGGTGGCTCTTCTCAGAGCAAATACATGTGAATGTATCCGTTGTAAGTGTGTACATGTTGCTGGGAGCCCATGAACACTTGAGTTGGGATTCAAGTGTGGTTGTGGTTGAAAATGGTAATGTTTGTAGTTTCACTTTTTCATGTAGAAATGAAGGCTTGTACTTTGCAAAATCACGTGGAAGCATTAGCTAGTCGCAGACTTTCCGTTGCTGGTAGCTTTTGACAAGTTAATAATACATGTTCCTGGTCCCGACGTTTGCGCACTGGACCAATGGGAGACGAGGAGTGAAGGGTTACCCAAGTTTGCAGGGAAGGTTGAAACGAGGAGATGTGCCTCGCTCAGCAGTGGCAATTCCCCCGTCTGCTCATCAAACTCATGGATGCAGTAGAGTGAGAGAGACACACACTTTGGCCAGCCCCACACACACACACACACACACACACACACACACACACACACACACACACACATACACACACACACACACACACACACACACACACACACACACACACACACACACACGTACACACACATACGCATACACACATACATACACACACACACACACAAACACACACATACACACACACACACACACACACACAGACACACACATACATACACACACACACACACATACACACACACACAAACACATACACACACAAACTGGAATTAACATGCGTCCTTGGTACTCGGACTATAGTCGGACAGAGCAGAAATGCATAAAATCCAGGTGTCGCATTACAAAAAAGTGTAAATGTAATGCACCTCCAAACCACATACAACAACTGTAATGCACCTCCAAACCACATACAGCACTACATCAACAGAAATCAACACAGGAATCCAATGGGAGGCAGGAAGGTCATGGATTTGAAGGTATTTGCAGATGCGGAAAAAGCGACTCTCCTTTTGAAAGGAGAGTCGTAAATGATATCGGCTTTTTGGAGAGGGAAGAGAGAAATCCGATTTCACTGTGTATACCGGAGACGCATTTTAATTTCAGGAATAAATGCAATCCAGCTGCATCATATCTCGACACAATGTTTGCTGTGGCCCTGGAAGTGTTAACATCCTACCACCACTAGCTGCTGTAGCAACTCCTGCTTCACACAACCCTCTCTCTCTCTCTGGCCGAGCTCATTTTATATACAACACCTCAGTGACGTGGGCGTGGCCTCCACATCCAAGAAGAGAGTAGGGAAGTGACACGGTGCATACGAACTGTCTGGTTTACTCTCACAGAGGACACAGCTAACACGCTACCAAGGTCTCTCCTTTCGTTGGCTTTCAAATGACACGGATCCTAACAAACAAACTAAAGTACAATGTTCATTGTTTTAGATTTTGGTTCACAGACGTTCAAAAAAGGTCTGGTTTGGATGGGAATCTCAGCTCGGCCCGACTCTCCGGCGCATCCATGGAAGATGAAATGAAGATTTTGAAGAGGTTTAGCCCGCGGGTTAAGATGGTATCGTCTATGGCAGCTCTACTCGTGTGTTTCAGTATTTAAACAGCACACCGTACACTCTCCTGTTGAACTCAATGGATACGAATGTGTGGGGATACGAATGTGAATCGTGTTCATCGGAGCTCGGGAGTTTTTTTGTTTTGTTTTGTTTTTCATATTGGATAAACCCATCGCTGACCGCTGGGGTTTTGGACTTTAACACTGAATGTGTTGTGTCCATGTTCATTGAGACTGTAAAGAGCCCAGACATGGGAATATCCCAACAACAAAAGGACAATTGAAATATGATTTGGTATCTGTGACTTCAGCCATCATGTAATACATAAACCAAGTTGTCCTCATAGGTAGATGGAAGTTGGGAAATGGGGATTTCAAATGTGAATGTGTTTTCTGGAAAGGTTCATGTCGTCTCCGAGGATGGGGTTCGTTTCTGTGTCATCTTAAAGGGACAGTTCACGCCATAATCAAAAATACATATTTTTCCTCTTACCTGAGTGGTGCTATTTCATCCATTTAGATCGTTTTGGTGTGAGTTGCTGAGTTTTGGAGATAGAATTCTGCCTTCTCTCAAATACAATGGAACTGGATGGCACTCGGCTTGTGGTCCTCAAAGCGCCCAAAAAATTAATTTGAAAAACAGCAATGTCTCTTTCTAGAAATCATGACCTGGTTACTCAAGATAATCCACAGACCTTGAGCCGTTTCATGTTGGAAATACTTTCTTTCGACCGAACTACACCCCCCTGCAGCTAGCGGGTAAAATGCGGGTAAAATGTACATTTTTGATTTTGGGGTGAACTGTCCTTTAATGATTGTCGATTCTGCTGTGCCTGTGTGTTTCGTCTGTCTGTATTTGCACACTGACGTTGGAAAATCACTTTCATATCTGATGCTTTCTGTCCTATTTGTACACTACAGTTCACACATCGCCCTGGGCGACCACACTCATCACAATGTCTGTATAGTTGCTGTTCAAAACACAAATGCACACAAATATTAATACTCAAATACACACACGCACACATACTACATAGAAACACACACTACATGTACACCATCTCTCACACACAGAAATGCTTACAACATGTACAGTACGTACATACACACACACACACACACACACACACACACTCACACACACACTACATGAATGCAGAAGCACACGAACACCTACACACACGTATGAGCTGCAACTATTAATCGATTAGTTGTCAACTATTAAATTAATCACAAACTATTTTGATAACCGATTAATCAGTTTGAGTAATTCTTTAAGAAGAAAAATTACTAAATTATCTGATTCCAGCTTCTAAATATGAATATTTCCTGGTTTATGTACTCCTCTGTGACAGTAATCTGAATATATTTGGCTTGTGGACAAAACAAGACATTTGAGGACATCACCTTGGGCTTTGAGAAACACTGATGGACATTTTTCTACATTTTCTGAGATTTATTAGACCAAACAACTAATCGATTAATCAAGATAATAATCGACAATGAAAATAATTGTTAGTTGCAGCCCTAACACACACACTCAAAAACACCTGAACAGTATACATGCATACATACTACACAGAGAAACACACACACACACACACACACACACACAGATACATACAACACACACATACAGTAAATATTGCAGACGCACATAATACAAACAACTACACACACTCTCCGTTCTCCGCGTGTGTTTTTCGTCGTTTTTCATGCCACCTTGTGTGAGAGTCAGAGATCCAGACCGCAGCCTCTTGCTCTCAGCAGAGGGGAACATGCATTACTATGTGTGACGCCACCCCTGTTTCCACCAGGTCTGAATTTCAAATCAAACGCACCCCCTTTTTCTACCAGCATTCCCTCCCCCATCCCACCCCCTCCATTTCCTCAGATATGATCCCTTTCAACTCCTCTTCTCTGTCCGATGCCCCCCCCCCCCCATCCACCTTGCTCCTGCGTTCTCTTTCTCCTTTTCTTTAATTCGCTGTACAAAGTGTTTCAAATTTATCATTTGTATATTACGACGTATGAGTACGATAATGTTCTTTATTATGAAAAAATGAGAAAGATTTATTTTTGTTACCGGTTTGTTTCATAATTCCTTTTTTAAATTGGTATTGTAATATCTCTATGCAAGGAACTGTTCGGTGAATCGTTTTTATTTAAGAATGTAATTATGTGTAATAAATGGTAGAATCAGCTTGGCATGGAGTATTCATGGTTCTTGGCTGGTCTGTTAATGGCAGTTTCATCCCATCACAATATGCACCTCATCACCCATCGTCTCATAGAATGATTTCTGATTTCTTATCAAGTCTCAATCACAGCACCATTCAATCTGCTAACAATGAATCCCCAACGCACATTCTTCCCACCTCCAGGTCTACTCTCGCTGACCGGAGGTTTTTTTAAAGGAATAGTTCACCCAAAAATAAAAAATTCTGTAATCATCTACTCACCCTCATGCCAAATGAAACACAGGTGAAATGTCCATCTAACACGCAGGGAGGTTGCCAGCAGAGCTTCATAGCAGGCTTCTCCAAAACAACTGAAGTCAATAGGGACCTAGAGTTCCAAAACAAAAACAGCCAAACAATCACACTGTGAGGAGAAAGACCTACAGTAGTACCTATCTACTGTATACGCCATTATTTTTTGCAAATCAATCAGCTGTAGTTAACATTTGCACTTAATTCTATTGTAAAGATAGGTCAAGAACGTCCCCTTCGCGAAGGCTGCTATGGAGTTGTGCTGGCAACCTCCATGTGTTAAATAAATTTCACCTGTGTTTCAACAGCCATCTAGAACTGTACATCTAGTGATTTATGACCCCATCAGTGATTTATGAAATCATCGGCGACGCCTTATTAGACTCCGTGGCTTGTTTTGGATGTGCGTACCCTACACCCTGTTTTGTTTTTGCAGACACATGTCCATTAACAACTGCAAATTCGCTATATGCCAGGCAGCATGTGTGTTACTGAAGACATCAGTGATGGTCATGGATGGTCATCTGTCATATTTTGCCAGGCTGCTGGCTGCCAGCCACTGATGAGGTAATTTGTCCTCAGGGTTGTGAGTCAGTCAGCCTTTCGAGTGATGTTCGAGCAATTGTGATGCCATCAGTGATGTCATCAGTGATGTCCCTTGAGCATTTTGAGGGTTGTCAGTGAGTCAGCCTTCCTTCCAACCTTCAGACAGAGCCAGATGTAGGCCGGCAGCCAGCTGCCTGGCAAAAAGGGGAGGTCAACCCACACTGGACCAACGTCCATGTAGAAGATGTGGCCTCCATCACTGATATGATGAAAAATCATGCACTTCACACGTTCAAACCATGGGCACACTTCTGCCAGGCACGTGGCTGCCGGCTACATCTGGCTCTGTCTGAATTCAAGGCCATTTATTCTATTAAAAAAAAAACCTAACCCTGAACAAATTAGGGTTTTCAATGGATTCTGTCTCATGTCTGAGGAAGGGCCTTGCCCGAAACGTCACTTTTTTGTGGTAGGTATTTGGGAGCAGCTGCCAGTGTGCGGACTCTATTTTTGTTACTTGTCTGCACTTCGGTCCTGCACCTGGTTTTGGCCCCTCGCTGGATGTGCGTGCCTTTTTGTACTTTTTAATGGATTCTGTTACCATTGGTTGGGCGTGTTAAATAACATACTAAAAAGATCTGAAAAGAGGTCATTTTCAAGATGGCTGCTGGGAGCTTAAAATGGCTATATCTTAATTTCTATTCGACCTAGAAAGGTGGTTTTGGTGTCTAACTCTAGGATTTAGGGCTCAAGGAATACAATTGAATCAGTGAAATTACCATCAGTTAATTATTTATTGACAAATCCAAGATGGCGTCCCAAGAGGTGGCCCCAAATTCCAGTGAATATAGGGTACCGGTACATTTTTTAACTATCTGTAGTAGATATCATCATGAAACTTCTCCAGTTACAGTATGTCCAATCGCCTGCAAATTATGGAGGCGATTGGAGCGACGGCAGGTCTTGCAACTTCGGACAGACAGACAGACAGACAGACAGACAGACAGACAGACACACAGACACACAGACACACAGACAGACAGACAGACAGACATGCCTCCAATACTAGGACAAACATGTTTAAAGATGTATGACGACTCTAGCCTACTTTAATAATTTGTGTGATATGGTTTTTCCACAAAAAAGGTGCACGTGATGTGTGAAACCTGGAAGAGCGCGAGATGAGAGAGTCAGTCGTTACATGCAGGCTAAAGCTAAAGTAACTAGCCTGTTTTGAAAATGGAAGGAGTAGAAAGTACAGATATCTGTGTTAAACTGTAGGGAGTAAAAGTAAAAAGTTGTCAGAAAAGTAAATAGTAAGATACTTGAAAATCCTACTTAAGTAGCCTACAGTAACAACGTACTTAGTTACTTCATTT